>NC_060051.1:3377718-3681088 GCF_905333055.1 Maniola jurtina
TCCTAATCGGAAGTAAGGGGTTCGATCCCGGGCACGCACCTCTAACTTTTCAATTATGTGCGTTTTTAAGCAATTAAATATCACTTGCTTTAACGGTGAAGGAAAACATCGTGAGGGAACCTGCATGCTTGAGAGTTGAGTTGTACTCAAAGGTATGTGAAATCTGCAATCCGCATTGGGCCAGCATGACAGAGTATGGCCTAAACCCTTCTCACTCTGAGAAAAGACCCGTGCTCAGTAGTTGACCGGCAATGGGTTGATCATGAAGTATTGGTATAGTGACAAATATCACTCACGATAGTTTAAACGCTAATTTTTAATCTTTTTTTTAAGATCCTATCCTGTAAATCCATTTTTTACTTAGATAGGTAGTTAATTACAATCGTCAAGTTCCAATTTTAAAGAAATTCAATTTTGCTCTTACACTACAAGTTGAAATAGAAAGTAGCTCAAAGTAGGTATTCAGTTACAAGTCAATCAACCGAACGGACAGATGGACATAACAATAGCTCTTTAGATCTTAATGATAATAGACATAATTAGACACTTATACCTACAGCTACAATAATAGTTTTACACCATTGTACAAACAAATGAGTCGTACTTTTATACATGGCATAGTAGGTACTAGGTCGGTATAGTACGCGACAGGTCAAGATGGCAATTGGGTTCCCCCGCACACCCGCGCTAACCCAGTGCGGGATAGCGCGGGAGATGTACGGGAACATTCCCCCGCCTCATACCCCGATTGCCATCTCGAATTGTCGCGTACCTACTATACTTATTATCATAAATCGATTTGAAAAAAGCAACCGCCGAGTTTCTTCTGATTCTTCTCGATAGAAAAGGCATGCCGAACCAGTGTGCATATGCATTTGACGATTCAAAAGTATTTGTAAAAGTTTATTTGAATAAAAACCTTTCTATTTCTATTTCCGAGTTACTTCTGTACAATTAATAGCTTGCTTTAACGATGAAGAAAAATATTAGTCAAATGTAGAACCCTTATTTTTAACCCCCGACCCAAAAAGAGGGGTGTTATAAGTTTGACGTGTGTATCTGTGTATCTGTCTGTGGCATCGTAGCGCCTAAACGAATGAACCGATTTTAATTTAGTTTTTTTTGTTTGAAAGATGGCTTGATCGAAAGTGTTCTTAGCTATAATCCAAGAAAATCGGTTCAGCCGTTTGAAAGTTATCAGCTCTTCTAGTTACTGTAACCTTTACTTGTCGGGGGTGTTATAGATTTTTAATTTACACTTGTGACTGTTAGATATTGTAATAATATAGAAATAGACAGTCTAAATTCAAGAGTATAAGCTTTATGTAGATTTTCTTGCATTATCAAATTTCTCACGCCCTTAAATCCAATGATAAATTCATCTCAGAGCGGGAAAGACGCCGAAAAATTTAGAAAGTGGATACCGGTGTACCATCCAATATACATTACATTGAATTGACAACCCTATGTCTTGGAAAATAAGATTAAAATTTAATCTTCCACGTTTCCATCACGCTACGCACACATGCAAACAGACAAACTTGTTTGACCTTTCATTGGATTGTGAAAGTGGTAAGGTAGGGGGCACATTGGTAGTGGTTTCGAGGTTCTTACCAAAATTTGTGATTATGACTATCGACGCGCGTCATTGGCTATCGATATGAATAAAAGAGAAAATTGTTTTTATTTTTACGTAAAGGCTTTTTCAGGTTAAGGTCATTTTTGTGATTAATTATATCAAGTACGTCCTAGTAGATAAATTGTACATAAACGGAGTTATAATCATAGCTTTTATATAAAAGTAGATGATGTTCGCGACTTTATTCGCGTGGATTTGGGTTTCGAAAAATACCGACGAAATTCTTTGATTTTCTGGGTTTAAATCCTATACCAGTCTAGCCTACGTCAGTCCCAGGGATGCAAACTGTCTCCATATCACGTCAAAATCGTAAGGGTGAGTCGTAAAAAGATAGCATACAGACAGAAACATTATCGCTTTTATAATATTAGTAGGGCTATGTCTATTTTTCAGTCTCTTTGAAATCGCCTAAAAAAGAAGTTTATTAATTTGAACTATAGGTACGTAAGTAAATATATATTTTCAACATTTGTTGTAAAAGTCAGAGCACCTGTCGTACCTTTCTTTAAAAATAAAAACGTCAATATTAATTTCTAACTCTATTGAGTCTGTTTGACTCACGTTTGATATATTAACTGTCGTGATTTAGCTATAAAATACATAATATATTATATAATACACCTACCTTTCTCATTTTAATCATTCCCGCTGTCGCTTATGTAGCGTGTGCGAGGTTTAAAGCTGTTAACTTATATTTACCTCAAACTAATAGTATGGAGTTATTCTTACTGTAAATTATGCTAATAGGTTGAATAGCTTGATCCGTGCTAATTTCTGCTCAGTAACTCGATTACAGCTTATTCGCTTATTAATCAATCAGATTTTTGATTGATCACTTTTCCTTTATTAGTCACTAGCTGACCCGACAGACTTCGTCCTGTCAAAAAGATTTGTAATATGAACTTTATACCATAGCAATAAAGCTCAAATTGACTACGTTTTAGTTAGAAATCATTTGTATGGGAAAAAGAAAAGGGCTATTTTTAGGGTTTTTCCAGCAATAATTCTAATTTTTCTCGCCGTAAAAACCATCCTTGAACTTCAACGAACATTTTAAAAAAAGATTTGGCCAAATTGGTCCAGGCGTTGTTGAGTTATGCGCTTACCAACACATTTTGCGATTCATTTTTATATTATAGATTAAGAAGATATACAGCTTTTTTGTAGTTTTTATCCTAAAACTCAAGCCTAGTTTAGGTACCTTGTGGGTTAAAACTTCGGGTCCCTATCCAGAAGTTGCGAGGCATGCAGCTCTAACATTTTTGAGTTTCGTTCGTTTAAAAAAATTACATTCCTTTAAAAATCATGAAGAAGTTGACCATAATGTTCTCAGACGTGTGTAAAGTCTGCGGCTGTATCTTCCCTGTTTTATCCGGAATATCCTTATTGAAGATTCATATCCTTATCCTATATCCTTATTTAGAGACAGTAGATTATCAAAAAAAAATGTGTCTAGTTTTTGATAGGTTTAGTTGAAAATTAATGTTTTTTCATTGTTTATTTTTTTGGCTAACTAATAAAAAAAATTGCGTTTTCTACATACTGATAAGTTTTGTGAATCATATTATGAGGGCATTACTCTTTAATCTTTATGTTAAAAATTATTTTAGTTGTAAGTGCTTTAATAAAAACATTGTTTAATTAGTAATTTGTAAAAACTAGTCATAAGCTGCATTCAATAAAATACTATTATATTATTATGATTATCATTTGTTTAGAATCTTTATTAATAAGTTTGAAATAAAATAAAGCCCTAGTATGAGTTGCAAGAATTTCTTAAAAGTAAAGTTGAAAGTTGTTTAATATTAATAGTTGAGTAATTAAAACGGAACAAAGACGATTGTCGGCAATTGAATACAGTAGTATAGAAGTACTAGTTAGTATACATTGCTTTTGCTACTTGGATCCTCTCACGCCTCGACTGCTGACCTAGTGAGGTGCAGGTTTACGTGCGAGGTGTGGCCACTTTGATAGCGTCTGTAAATTCCAAGCTAGCTTAGCTGTGTGCGGTGCGACTGTTAGCGGCGTAGTGTAAGCAGGGAGACTCGATGGACGCGATGCGTCGATATCTTGTATTATGGTAATAATATGGAGTGGCGTACAAACTAGACCGTGTTCCATACATTTACTACTCCCGCTGTTTGATTTGATTAGTCAACTGAACTGTTGTCCGCTCCGCTTCAGTCAGTCCGCTACATTACATATTTTTCTTAAAGATTAAGGTACTTATATAATAATTAACAAATTACAATTACATATAGTTAAAAATATTAGAACATCCCTACTAATATTATAAATGCGAAAGTCTGTCTATCTGTCTGCTACTTTTTCTCGGCCCAACAGTTTAACCGATTCTGACGAAATTCGGTACAGGATTAGTTTATATTCCGGTGACGGACATAGGCTACTTTTTATCCCGGAAAATGAAAGAGTTCCCACAGGATACCCAAAAACCCATCTGCTTAACTGGTTTGGTACCGAGGTAGCTTGCGTCCCTGTTATTGACATAGGCAACTTTTTATCCCGGGAAATCAAACAGTTCCCACGGCGATCTTAAAACCTAAATCCACGCGGACGTAGTCGCGGGCATCCTCTAGTTTAGAAATAAATAAAATTCCATAATCGTCCTTAAAATGGCCTCTACAAATATTCAGCGGGCAATATTCACCCGCGACAAGTAGATCCACGCCCCACAAAGCAGCTGAGATCAAGTTTCAATCTATTGACCGTATTTTTTAATCAGCTGGGACATTCTGGCACACTGTCCACATATAGCAGGAAAGTTTCTCGGAAACCTAGACGAATGCCCACTACTAATCCACTTTTATGCTCTGGTCAAACGGAACGCGTGGAGGACGCGTTATTGGAGCAGCTTCTAATATGTAATTGGAACGACTCCAGCATGAAAGTTGTACTAATTACATCGCCACAATCGCTGATTGGCTACATTTATGGTATTTGCTGCTACAGAGCATTTTAGCCAATAGTGAGAGGCTG
Organism: Maniola jurtina; assembly: GCF_905333055.1. NCBI lineage: Eukaryota > Metazoa > Arthropoda > Insecta > Lepidoptera > Nymphalidae > Maniola > Maniola jurtina. Next base: position 3,382,355 of record NC_060051.1, read on the forward strand.
ACAGCCATTCAGAAATAACGCCTATAACCACAGAGTGAGAATATGATATTGCATACAGAGGTTCGACAGAGAATCGTGCGGTAAGTGCGGGACGAAGAAGCGACCCCAAACTCGCCGAGAAGGCAGGACCCTATGTAGAAAGGTCGTTATGGTTGTTATTTACCACAAGATCAAAAGCGTCAGACTAGTGCGACTCTCTTCATACTGTGCTATAACTTTCAAACTACAGCGTTAATCCTGCAGTACACATTGACCCAATAATTGTTTGGCCAACCCGTCCATCGTGTAAACTTTCGTGAATCGCGCCAAGATCCTTCCGTGTTTGTATGAAACCGACCAAAGTCAGATAGCCGACAAGTGCTGGCCACACGTGGAAAATGTGTAAGCCAAGTAACCCAGTACATATTCGCTGAATGCATTAGCCTTGCGTTTTGAATAAATGTGTCCTAGACTCTTTATACAAGAAACTGTTTGAAGTTCGTCATACTGCGTAACCGCATTACTGTCGCGTTGGTGTCGTAACGCGTTTTGTCTTTCCAAGTCTTTATATACTTCGTGGCAAAGCTTGATATAGCTTGATACAATTTGGTATTAACTCACATACCATAGTCCTAGACACTAATTGGTAATTATTTCTTAATTTCATCCTAATTTCAATGAAACGCGTTTCAACATTGAGATATTTTTATGTATCCTTATAATCATGATTTTTTGACATTTTGTTAATGTTTTACGGATCTTGATTCGCCGTAATTGACCGAGCGAAGCGAGGTCTCTGAGTCTACTTGAGTGAAATTGCACTTTTCAGTCCGTCCGTCCGTCCGTCAGAGCCTTATAACTTCTGAATTATCTTTATTTTATGGGGGATTTCATACGAAATGGGGGCTTTAAGAGGGGTTTCTCCGTCACTCGCTCCATATAAACGTAGTTCGTCTTTCATTGGAATACTAACCAATCAATCCAATCATACTCAATGAAATTTTGTAGAAATGTTCCGGGAACTAATATCTATGCCTGTGGTTTTCCAGATTTCCGTTAAAATACTCGGTTTCAAAGTTACGCGGTCTTAAAAATTCACATACAAATCTTTGAGCTCCTGTAATTTTAAAACTATATATTTTTAGAAAAATCTAAAACACCACAGGTACAGATATTAGTTTCTAGAATATGTCTGCAAAATTTCATGGACTTAGGTTGCTTGATATTCAAATGAAATTGGAACTAGATTGTATGGAGTAAGTGACGGAGAGAGCCCTGTTAAAGTGGAGATTGAATTCGGCGCTATATTATGTCAAAAACGGCTAGGTACATATTAGAAACTGAAACTCGTATATAATTTCAGTTATGTCCTGTACTTGTACAACAAATACTAAAATAAGATAAATATTATAAAGAAACGAAAATATTTCAGTTTTAATGGGCATCAGAATTTTTAACATACTCGTAACTTCACAATAATATTTAATAGGTGGCGCTGTTAACATTACTGAGAAGCAAAATTCAAGCATTTCGAATAACTCTTTAACTCCTTTTGCGTCTAAACTCTAATGATAAAAGTTACCTATTACAGTTAAAACTATCTTATGGGGATAATTTTCTTTTATATTTCTTTTTATAATGGTGTACAATAAAGCATATTTCATTCATTTTCATTTCAAACACATTTTCGCATTTACAATATGGGTAGTGATGACAAATACCTAGGTACAGATATGTAGGATAGGTAGGTACTAGGGCACAGTGGACGAAGCGTAGGATGGGACGCGGGCGACGTGCGCGTCTCAGGGTCAGGGGACGCACTTCGTTGGTGCGTCCCGGAGGTGCGGTGGTAGGGACCGAGCAGGTCCCCGGTGGAGGGTCTGCGTCGGTTGTTTGTGACCCAGTCGCCAGGCGACGCGCAGTAGCGCCGCTGGGGTTTAGTGGGTATTCCGGTCGCCTCTCGGCCGGCGAGTCCCACATACCCTCCCTCAGCTGGCTGGCTGCCTCACGGCTGGCTGGCTAGCTTCCGGGGGGATGCGTAAGTGCATTCCCCAGCGTCAACAAAAAAAAAGGTACTAGTTCTAGATGGATAGTGAGTGTAAGTAAATATTTGAACCGAAATTTATAAAGGCTGACGCAACAGCGGTTTCACTTTTGATCTAGATGACTTCGTGACTGGGATCGAGCTGAAAGGCATGTTTGGTTCAAGGCAATGATAGCTTTGGTATCTTTAGTTAACAAGATCGGTGTGTCGTGTCGTACGCTCGTTTAGTTAAACGGAAACATGATCGACTAATAATAAAATTGCTAATCTTGCTTCCAAACTTTATACTGGCACGGGGTTTACGCACCGAGGATTCCGTACCTTGGAAATAAATATATCTGTATATATAAAAGGAAAAGCTCACTCACTGACTGACTGATTGATCTATCAAAGCACAGCTCAAACTACGGGATAGATCGGGCGGGCGAGCATATTAAAACAAAATTAGAAATCCAAAAGTGAAGCTCGCCCGACTTCACACCTAGGTACATTACACGTGTAGCTAAACAAAAGTTATTTTTTACTTTTTAGTGTTTGTGGTTTTTGAAGTCGGTTTTATTTTTCTTTTGAAAATTTTTTATTTCGCATTTTTAGTGGCCCCACTGTACTATAATATGCTATGCCAAGTTAAAACCCTACTGTTTACTAAGCTATTACACTGATCGCGAGCAATTTGCTCTTATCCATTGAGGAGTTCTGTTCTCCATCTCCGAAGATATTCATCAGATCTTCACCAAATTTATATGGGACCACCTGCACAGTATACCCTTTCAAACAAAAAAAAAATTCCAAATCGGTCCAGGGGTCTTTGAGTAATCGGGGAACATATATTTAAAAAAAAAAAGATTCCGACGAATTGAGAACCTCCTCCTTTTTTGGAAGTCGGTTAAAAAGGAAAAGCTGACTCACTGACTGACTGATTGATCTACCAACGCACAGCTCAAACTACGGGATAGATCGGGCTGAAATTTGGCATGCAGGTTGCTATTACGACGTGGAAATCCACTAAAAATTGGTTGTCTGTAAAGTCGGTTTACTGACGATAGTTGAACGTGACAACAAAGGCCGATTGTGCTTCTTTGTCGCTCGTTCCGCGCTCTCGCTTGCACTCAAGCCTTACATGGAACGCCTCAGAGCGAGGTAACGCCGCATGAGTCATGTTTTTTCGTGCGTGCAGCCGGCTCTATTGAATTATAAGACGTTGTCACGTCAAAAAGGGTTTTTTTCAAATTCTTGCCAAATTTTATTGATATGAAGTCAATGAGAAGTATACGCTTCCTTACACAATAGGTACTTACGCACTGCTAGAATATGGAATAAATAAATAGGTCTTATATTGCTTTGAACCCTAAAAACCTACTAAGCGTTGCAAGCTTGTATCTTTAATTCATTGATTAATTTGTGTAACTATGGCAATTGCATGGGAGTACAACACAATAGACTTTACTATGTAGACTATAACATAACACATACAATCACACCTACATACCGGCAGGTCGTCTTGCAGTCTGAATCATGAATGGTATATCTAAGTGTTAGTAATGACAGGTTATTGACTACGCTCTCTGATAAACTTATGAACTTTAAACAGTATTTCCAACTGCTTTCTACTTGAGACATTCTGGTTTTAATGCTCAAATAGAGGAAGCAAAGACGGAATCGAGGATGACTGGACCAACCCTTAGATATACAATATACATATTATATATAGTGATGATGTGTGGCAAAATTAGTTAAATAAACGTTATTTCTTTCTGTTTTTCTTTCTTCCCAAAAAAAGCAAAACCAATCTCAAAAATGTAAATACGAACTAGATTATGCTAATATTCTAATAGTAAATTGTTGAAAATAAAACGTTTTCAAAACTTATGGGCAGCAAGTTGTGATTTGTCAAAAGACTAATAAATAGTAGATCATATTATATAAGTACTAGAGGATGCCCGCGACTTCGTCCGCGTGGATTTAGATTTTTACAGATCCCGTGGGAACTCTTTGATTTTCCGGGATAAAAAGTAGCCTATGTCCGTCCCCGGAATATAAGCTAACCCTGTACCAAAAGTTAGAATCGTTTACACTGTTGGGCCGTGAAAAGGTAGCAGACAGACAGACAGACAGACAGACAAATAGACAGACAGACAGACACACTTTCGCATTTATAATATTAGTATGGATAATGGATATACTATATACCAATTTCAATGACTATGTAGTTTCATTTTTACTTGAAAAGGTAAGTTTCAAGGTTGGTTCACACGTCATCGAACTTTAAATTGAGCAGGAATCAGTCTTAAATTATGCCTATAATTAATTACTACTATATTGAATTTATTATTTTTTTCTTTTAAAGATATACTACATGCTACCCACATGTAATTTTATTGAGTATAAATGTTAAAGATCACCATATGGCATCAAGTAATCTACTGATTATAATAATCGTTGTATTAACCATATAAAGCAAATGTTATTGATTCTGGATTGTACATGATTTGTTACATTTTGATCTTTATTTCTAGAATGGTAAAACTTATTTTATGAATCCCCAAATGATTTGTAAATAGTGTCTACAGGCTAAAATAGATATCATTTATTTACTTTTTATTGTACATAGGGTTGCCGTCGGTTTTAGCTCGACATGTTTGACTTTTTACGTCGTATCTGTCTAAATAATATGTATTTACTAACTGACGCCCGCGACTTTTTAGCGTGGATTTCGGTATTTCAAAAACCTGTAGTTACTCTTTGATTTTCCGGGATAAAAGTAGCATATGTGTTAATCCAGGGTATAATCTATCCCTATTCCGAATTACAGCCAAATCTGTTCAGTAGTTTTGCGTGAAAGAGTAACAAACATACACACATACACAGATACGTACACACAAACCTTCGCCTTTATAATATTAAAAGTAAAAAGTATAGTGTGATTAGTGTGATTATTCGGCCTGTCCGGTAAAAGTGTCTGGTAACAACCATAATATTATGTCGTCGACATTCCTTCCACACATGAAATACTTTGCGTCATCATTCCTCATAATATTATAGGCATGGGGGTCTGGCATACTTTTCCGAGATCAATATCTTATCACTATTAGTGTTTCCTATCAATATTATGATCCGGGTATCTTTAAAACAGGACGAATAGAAGAACAATTTCGTATAATTTAAAATTACCTGAAAAAATGTAGGTATAGGTACGAGTAGGTATATTCAACTTCTCGCGGGATGAATTAGGTAATTAATTAATTAATTTACACTTCATTGATATTATGCATGTATTTTTTTTAATTATAAAGTGCTGACAGCAGTAGATACTTTACTAACATTACAATCTAGACAACGAGTAAAGCTAATTATGTTAACCTAAACTTATAAAAGTACTTATATCTAAGAATCGGTCCGTTGACATATTTTAGATGATTTTAGTTTATAGTTACTTTTTATTTTAAGACACTTTGTTCTTGTGTTCTTTAAGTATTGTATGTGTTGTATGTATGTATATATACTTTATTGCACCACAAAACATAAATGACAGGTTACAAAAAGAAAACATAAAATGTAGGTACAAAATTATATGAACAGGCACATAATATCTGGCCAAAAGATGGTTAGGTATGAGCCGCGCAATTTGACATTTACCGCGATGACCATTCACCCGGTGTGCAAATGTTGCCTCACAACTCACGTTGATTTACAAAGATTCCGCTCGTTAAACGGCACCTTATTGCTAAACACTAGAACTATACGAAAAATATTTCTTTTGTTATAATATTATGTAAAATATTTATATAGTGCGTAAAATTTGCGAAAGGACTTGCCTTGTTTATCGTACTTTTTTTTTAAATTCAGGTACAAGTTAGCCCTTGACTGCAATCTCACCCGGTGGTAAGTGATGATGCAGTCTAAGATGGAAGCGGGCTAACCTGGAAGGGGTATAACGGTTTTTATTAACCCCATACCCCTTTTGGTTTCTATATGGCATCTTGCCGGAATGCTAAACCGCTGGGCGGCACGGCTTTGCCGGTAGGGTGGTAACTAGCCACGGCCGAAGCCTCCCACAAGACCAGACGGGAGATTCAGAAATTATAAATTTAACAATTTCGACCATCAAAAGGAGTACAATTGTACCTACTTTGAATAAATGATTTTGACTTTGACTTTGACTAAAATTTCAAACACCTGCTGGGATTCGAACCCGGATCCTTCCTCTAATAAGACCACAGCGCTTGCCAGGGAGGTTGCTTTGCCTAGACAGTTGACAAAGAGCAAATATGGCGAGTCCTTTTTCAAATTATATGCTAATAATTTAATTAATTAGGAACCATAGACGGCAGAATCAGTCACTGTTAAATAAATCTTTGAATAGAAACAATATGAGAAGAACAATATACCTACATCTATGAGATTTCGGAAGAAAACATTCATTAGGTAAACTAGGTGTACTATATTTTTTTTAAATGACTAATTAGCCCATAATTGAAAACGCTAGTTCTCATATAGAAATCAATTGAAGTCATAGAAACCTAAATATTGTATGTAAAGGGAATAATATTATAGTTTATCAGTCATTGAACCTGACTAACTGAAAGTTTAGTTTAAAATTAGAAACTTTATAAATGTTTGTGAAGTGATATACCGACTAACTTTAGTATCAATGCAATTTGATATGCAGGATTTTTCATTTCATTTCATACGTAGACACCAATGAGATTTTCAGAAAACTCCAACAGAACGAAAATAGAGTGGGTAAGAGTGGGTCAGACCCACAATAGATTAAGCTAACAATATTAATTAAAGGTAAACCTGTTCAATCAATATCTACTCTGTATAAATTGTCGATTGAAAATTACTCTTAAATGTTAAATTAAGTGATAACAATTAAAATTGCATAAACTTAAAAAAACATATCATTTGCAACTTCATTCTTCAAATTTTTATTTACCTACAATAATACAACAAAACATGTTTTTCATGATGTAATAAGTAAATAATTATTTGTTGCACTTATGCATCATTAACATTTCAATAGTCCGAGATTCTTTTCATTTTTTAACCCCCGACCCAAAAAGAGGGGTGTTATAAGTTTGACGTGTGTATCTGTGTATCTGTGTGTCTGTGTATCTGTGTATCTGTGTATCTGTCTGTGGCATCGTAGCGCCTAAACGAATGAACCGATTTTAATTTACTTTTTTTTGTTTGAAAGGTGGCTTGATCGAGAGTGTTCTTAGCTATAATCCAAAAAAATTGGTTCAGCCGTTTAAGAGTTATCAGCTCTTTTCTAGTTTTCTTGTAGAAAAGAAGGTTAGATAACCGTTAGGTTCATAATATGTTATGTCAATTGACAAATGTCAAGCTGTCAAGATGGACGTTGCCTAAATACATAATTATTTATTTGAAAATGATGTTTTGGAAAACTCAAATACTTTAGATCGTAGGCGCGGAATAGTCCAAGAAAATCAGTTCAGCCGTTTGAAAGTTATCAGGTCTTTTCGGTCTTTTCTAGTTACTGTAACCTTCACTTGTCGGGGGTGTTATAAATTTTTAATTTACACTTGTTTACGAAATTCGTTGAATATTTGACATTTGACTTAAATGGAGTACCTACTTACATTGTGTAACGCATTTTTAGAGTTCCCGACCTCAAAAAGAAAAATTTATTGTATTTTAAAAAGTGAAGACAAATTCGTATGCTTGTGTGTGACACACGCATAAAAACATAAACTATGTAGAGTGTAGACCCCTAAGATACGGGCTCTATTGGCCCCTAAGATATGGGCTCTCCTAGTTTTGGGGCCAGGACTGTAACACAAGTTATATTATGTAACCAAGTTTTATATTTATTAATATTCATTTAATAAATAAAACTTGATTACATATAACGGTTATTAATAAATATTAATTTCATTACATTATGTAGGATAGATATTGGCGCGGGGTTTATGTGCCTTTTGACACCTTCGAGCATGCTTCAAAAAATGGCAACCCTTTACTATGATTTAGCAAAATATAAAAAGATGTAACAGTGCATTCGAAAAATTTTAAATGTCCAGAAAAACCAACATTTTAGTCCATTTGTTCAATAACAATAGGTAAAATAATGTGGTGTCTTTAAACGAAGAAAAAGCCAAATCCAATCATATAAAACTAACAATTTTACTTAATTAGGTATACTTTGAATAAATGATTTTGAGTTTTGAGTTTTGAATGTTATATCTTAGGTATAAGTGCATTATATTCTAAATTGACCAAAGCACGTCTAATTTTTTTTTTTAAAGAATATTAGCCATGTTAAATGACTAATGTTCACCTTTCCTCTCCAACTAAGCGTCAGGCTTGTGCTAGGAGTAGGTACGACAATAGTGCAACGAGCGGGGTTTGAACCGTCGACCTTTCGGTTTTCAGTCCATTCCTTTACCGGTTGAGCTATTGAGGCTCTTGAAATTCGTAAATATTGGTTGATAAAGGTGATAACACTTAATATCTTATGAGATATTTTCGCATAAACAACTCTCAAAACGATAACTTATAGTAACAAAATAAAACCAAAAAAATTTTGTATGATTTCAATAAAAAGTTGTCGCCACTGACAGAAACAAGTGACATTAGACGTATTTTCGTATATACCAGTTCCTATTTGTGTAGATTTTAATTAATACTGGTATCAGAAGGCCGTATCACATCTACTTATTACCTTTCTCTTTCTGACTAGCGTAAAGCGTTTTTTTTTTTTTTTTTTGTTGACGCTGGGGAATGCATTTACGCATCCCCCCCGGAGGGAGGGTATGTGGGACTCGCCGGCCGAGAGGCGACCGGAATACCCACTAAACCCCAGCGGCGCTACTGCGCGTCGCCTGGCGACTGGGTCACGGGAACGGCCGAAGCAAACAACCGCGACCCAGCCAGCGACGTCTGCCAAGGCAGACCCTGGAGTAAAGCCTTTATAGTTGAAGTAAAATTAGTATTAAGAGGGCCAAGGCGTAGAGAGTAAGATATTTTTAACCCCCCGACCCAAAAAGAGGGGTGTTATAAGTTTGACGTGTGTATCTGTGTATCTGTCTGTGGCATCGTAGCTCCTAAACTAATGAACCGATTTTAATTTAGTTTTTTTTTCAAAGGTGGCTTGATCGGGAGTGTTCTTAGCTATAATCTAGGAAAATCGGTTCAGCCGTTTGAAAGTTACCAGCTCTTTTATAGTTTAAAGTCTACGATGCCACAGACAGATGCACAGATATACAGATACACACGTCAAACTTATAACACACCTCTTTTTGGGTCGGGAGTTAAAAAAAAATTTTAAAAAGATTTATTTCTATTTGAAGCGAACGAGATCTCAGTAACGCGTTGATGTCTTTTCTAGGAGAGCTTTTCATTGTATTTAGTGTAGTTATTTGTTGTTCGTTAAATTAAACTCTGTCATTTTTAACCCCCGACCCAAAAAGAGGGGTGTTATAAGTTTGACGCGTGTATCTGTGTATCTGTCTGTGGCATCGTAGCTCCTAAACGAATGGACCGATTTTAATTTAGTTTTTTTTGTTTGAAAGGTGGCTTGATCGAGAGTGTTCCTAGCTATACCTAATCGAAAAAAATCGGTTCTGCCGTTTGAAAGTTATCAGCTCTTTTCTAGTTTTCTTATAGAGGTTATAGTGTCGGGAGTTTTTTTTAATTTTAAGTTATTAAATACTAAAATGCTAATTTCAAGTGACATTTATGTTATCCACGACAGCAATTTAAAACATGACGATTAATTTAAAGTCATAGAACTTTTAATAATGAAGTATTCATATAAGACTCTACCAACGGTTCAGAATGAAAAATTCTACTGAGAAGAGCCAGCCTAAATTCATTAGGTGCTCTTTTTTAAAATTAAATCAATATTATGTAATAAGCTACGAATTAGTTTCTATGTCAAGGTTTCTTAATTCAGAATCAGAAAACCTTTCAAAACGTACAATACTCAAAAAGCTTTCGTAAAAAGTGTGTCAACATAATGGCTATTTTACGTATTTTTAAAATGAAAGTAATTAACTTTTCCAGTACAATTGTATTACACACAACTTTTAAATCAAAAAAGTAATAAAAAGTATGTACCTAATCAACAAGAAAACTTGTGGAAAATGTTTCTTAAGGAACGCTTCTATTTAGAACGTTTTGCAACTTCAATACCGTAGATTAGAAGTAAGTCTAAAAACTTAACATTTAAGTCCATTACATAAAACCTTTTTATCCGTTCGAATAAAAAATTGCCCAACACGGAGCTTTTGCAATCGAAAATATGACATTTGAGATCCTTACCTTGACACGTCAGTGTTGAGAGAAGTATAGGGACAGAGAACAAAATAAACACATAGTATCTGGCCATTTTGTCACAAACTTTCGATTATCATTTCACTCGCACTTTCATATGTTTCACAAACTACCAGGCTTATCGGGACATCGTTAGATGTTGCGCGGTCGACAGTCGGCGCTTGACTGAACGTTCCTCCGTGGGGATAGGTTTCGTGCTTTTTCTCGCCTTCGATGCAGTGGTCGTGCACCGTGATATGCTTTTTCAGGAAAAGCTCGGAAATGAATCTGCCACTTACATATTACAAAAGCGGTCTAATGTGTTTAAAACGTAACCCTTCTACTAGAGGGGACCAGAGTTCAATCTCGGGTATTTGCATCTCTAACTTTTTGGAAATATGTGCTTTTTAGGGGTCCGTACTTCAAAAGGAAAAACGGAACCCTTATAGGATCACTTTGTTGTCTGTTTGTCTGTCCGTCTGTCGGTCCGTCGTGTCTAAATCCTTCTTACTCTGGAGGAGATCCATTTTCAGTAGTGGGCCAACCATGAATTGTCGATGATGATGAAGATGGTATTCAAACAGTAAAACTGACTAACTATCATAACATATTCATGAGCAAGTTTGAGCTTTTCATTAGCTGTAACTAATGTAGATTCCTAATGAAAAGGAATTTTAAGAAATCCCAAAGGATTTTCAACATTTTATTGTTTTAAAATACATGAGTTTCTTTCAAATATGTTATAAAATTAGCTCTATATTCTAAAGTACATAGTACATTAGATTTAGAGAATAGAGTTCAAAGCATATACTAAAGTAGGTACTTTATCTCAGCTCAAATAATATCCTCTACAATGATTTTTCCCAAGAGAAAGTAAGTACGTAAACGTTTACGAAAGTGATTGCAAAACTCAGTATCTCTTCTTCCCCTTGCCACGTCATCATTCTCTATCTGCGTCATTATCTCAATTTTCCATCCTCCACATAATGGTAAAGCATGGGTTTTCTTGCAATATTGATGCTTTCGGATTCTTTCTTTTCTTTAAAGCTTTAGGTTTTTGGTAGATATATTCGCCACCAAAAATCTATGGCTTAGGATGTTGGTAGTAATGGTTTCTTATTAATAAGAAACAATAAAGACATCTTAGAATTAGCTACAAGTTTTATTTTCTTTTCCCAAAAACACCCCAATATTCGTATTCAAGAGTCCTTGAAATTACTCAAGGACTCTTAAAAGTTAAATTCAATTACATTTAAAAAATGGTGGTTCTCTTCTTAGTTGAAATCTATACTTAGTAGGTAACATTTAAAGTCAAATAGATTTTTAAGTATATTTTTTTTCCTCTAAATTGTTTAGTTATATTAGATAGGAGCTTCTAAAGGACCGTCCAGACGATATAGAGTCATATTCAACCTTTATGCAATGCATTAAGATTGAATATGACACTATGACATAATAATATGACACGTCATGTCGTCTGAATATGCCAGTGTAAAATGCGCAAAATTACAGAAGGTTGTCGATCCCTGCAATAATCAAACCCACTTCACTTTCGAAGCCGGTCGGCGCGCGTACACACGGAACTGTTGAAACAAGTACACTGGGACAATTACTCGTGAACCTTTACTGATTTCAGATTGTATTGATAAAGCAGCGTGGATTTGACTCGCAGCTCGCTCTAGCAATGCTTGGTAGGTACTAGGTACCAACCAGTAAACCTACCTTTTAATACTAGGTAAGTACTAAGGTAGAGACAGTAGATAAAGTGCTCTGTAAAGCCAGTAAAGCTGCGCACGTGATTAATTATTATAATTATATTACTTACTCTCACACCCGTGTACAAAATAGATACATATAAAAATCAAAAGAAATATAATATACTTACATACATAAAAAACCTACATAGACATTACCTAAATACATATTTATATTTTGTACCGGGCGCGGCGGAGGATTACACCCCGGCAGGGGAGACCAAACGGCTGGAGTCAGGGCGACAGGTTGAGAAATCGGCGGACTATCCTAGTCGAGTCCAGCCACACCGCTTTTTGCATCCTGGCTGCGAGCGAACTGCCACGGAACCCCAGTCGCCTCAGATGGTGAGCGAGGCACTGGGATCAACCCATTCGCAGATATTGACGATTGTAATGGTTTCAGTGGACTCCACACGCCACATGTCAGTACAACCTCGTGAGCCAGATCGAGATCCTTGTGTTTTGTGGTTATATTTTAAAACCTGCAGCACCTTTTCATCTTGTGCCATGTGGGTGCAATAAGTTATTATTAAGTACTTATTACAAACTACTACTAACCCATTACTCTACCTAAGTTTGTCTATACTTGTTGTTGTTTATTCATTCAAAATTTTGTTATTTTGTTTTGTTGAACGTACTCATTGTCTACTCGTTTCACTGCACAAGATGAATAAATTAATTTTTTTTCTTCTTTCTTTCTTTCTTTTTTCTCCGTATCAGCTCCACGAAGTTCTCGTTATACGGAATGGTGATGTCCACAAAAGACACCCTCGACTGTACCCGATCCACCACCATGATGTCAGGCTTATTCGCTAGAATAGTCCTGTCCGTGATGATGGACCGGTCCCAATAGAGCCGGACTTCGTCACGCTCGAGTACCGACACCGGTGTGTACTTGTAATACGGCACGGTTCATCCAGAAGACCGTACTTCAGAGGAAGCTCTTTGTAAAGGATCTTGGCTGCTTGGTGTGTGTACTTGTAATACGGCACGGTTCATCACGGAGCATCTTTAGCAGTCTGGGCAAAGCCGCGGTGAATCATTTTCATATTAAATTAAGGGTCATGAGACGGGTCTGGATTTTTATATAAACCTGTGAGGATGATACTGCCATTTACGCAATTAAAATCCCATAAGCTCGTATTAATTTACAAATTGCGAAAAACCAAATTAAATTTGAATTTCGCGGGCAGACCCGTCGCTTTGAGGCTGATAAGAAAATAATTCCTTAGCCAAATAAGATGCAGCGCCATCTGTTATGAGACTTCATAACTAACAAGCACAATTTGTTGTCAGCGCCATCTATGAAAACATAGTAAAACTACTATGAAATGTACGCAATCTAAACTCACAACCAATCGTTAGATGGCGCTGCAATAAATTTGTGTACAGAATCTAACTTTATTTCTTGTTACAAAATATGTATTATTAACTTAAACCATTGTTAATTATATTAATTATAATAAATATAGGAATATAATTAAACACTCAAGTATTCGGTGTTCAAGAAAAATCAAAAATTCACGTAAATATTTTTTGTATACTTATATTTCTCTCAATAGATGGCGCTATAGGTAAAATCGGAGACCAACTGCCCGGCAAAATATGAAAATACTTACGACTTACGAATACGTAAAATTCCTAGAGAAAGGCACCTACTACCTACCTACTTGACTATGTATCTAGCCAGAGCTAGATCTGTACTTATTTAATTCCATTTTATTCAGATACAAATTAGCCCTTGGCTACTTTTTATCCCTGAAAATCAATGAATTCCCACGGGATTCCCAAAAACTTATCCGAAGTAGCTTGCGTCCCTGTAATTGACATAGGCAACATTTTATTCTAGAAAATCAAACAGTTCCTACGGGATCTTTAAAAACCTAAATCCACGCGGACGAAATCGCGGGCATCAGCTAGTTTACTGTAAAGTTTACACGTGCGCATGAGTGGTGGAGTGTATTGACATGAATGACACATGACACCACAGTTGCATAAAAATGGCACTCGAATTAAAGTCATTCATGAAGTCATCGACCTCATTTAAAAATACCTAGAGTTCGCGACAGGTAAGTAGGTAATAAAAAATATTGAGCTTAGCACACACAGTGTACACCCCATCATTTGGTCAAATTACTGAAAAAATATTAGTAGGTAGGTAAGTACGTGTAACCAAAACGCGCGGTTGACTCGTTCTTGATATTTTTTATTTTATAAAAGAATATTAGCCATGTTAAATGACTAATATTCCCCTTTCCTCTCCAACTAAGCGTCAGGCTTGTGCTAGGAGTAGGTACGACAATAGTGCAACGGGCGGGGTTTGAACCGTCGACCTTTCGGTTTTCAGTCCACTCCTTTACCGGTTGAGCTATTGAGGCTCTAAAGGATATTGAGGCAGATAGTATTTGTGAACAAGGCTGTTTGCCAGTGTCCACATTTCAGCACCATAGGCGAGGACGGGAAGGACACACTGGTTAAAGACTTTAGTTTTCAGGCACTGAGGAATTGAGGATGAGAAGACTTGGCTTAATTTCCCAAAACATACTGATAAAATCATACCCCTACTAAGTTATCCCGCTTTCATAGACTTACTAGACTACCACCAGCCACCAGCCCGGCTAGCATGGGCAGTAGATAAAAATTATATCCCCGATTATATCCACTGATTTCTATGACATCAGTGGATATGATGGCGATGGCCGTTGGAGCCGGAAAGTCCTTGAGTGGAGACCGCGTTTAAGCAAACGTAGTGTGGGACGCCCTCCAGCACGATGGACCGACGATATAAAGCGGCTGGCGGGAAGTGGCTGGATGAGGAAGGCTGAGGACCGTGTGTGGTGGCGCTCTATAGGGAAGGCCTATGTCCAACAGTGGACGTCCACAGGCTGATGATGATGATGATGATGATGATGATGATGATGATGAGTGGATATGATCGGGGGATATAATTTTTATCCACTGCCCATGCTAGCCGGGCAGGTAAGAACGCAGTCAAGTAAGTCTTTATGTATCATTACGACAGACATAATAGCGTCCTCTAGCGACTTTTAAGTACATCAATAAAGCTATCCTGGTACAAAGTAAATATTTTAGCTTGTTTATATCTAATGTGGTCTCTCCGTCACTCGCACCATACAAACTTATTTTGGTCCTCATTTCAATAATAACCAATCCAACTCAATGTAATTTTGTAACTTGATTTAGAAACTAATATCTATGTTTGTGGTTGCCTTATTTCCATAAAAATAACTATTTTTGAAATTAGAAAAGTTTGAAGATTTGCATTGTATAATTATTATGATAATGTTTTTACCTACACGAAAAAGTAATTGCGCCATCACATATCAAAAAATATTTGTTTGCAAATTCTTGAGAACCTGTTCCTTTGAAACTGATTTTTTTTAAATAAAAATAGAGAGCAGACAAGCAAGCGGGTCATCTGATGTTAAGTGATTACCGCCGCCCATGAACATTTGCAGCACCAGAGGAACTGCCAATGCGTTGCCGGCCTTTCAGGAATTTGTTGGTCCGGCCCTTGAATAACCCCATCAGTATTATGATATTCTTAACTGAAATCTGGAAAACCACATACATAAGATATTAGTTTCTAGAATGTATCTACAAAATTTTATTGAATTTAATTAGTTAGTATTCAAAGCAGAGCCAAACTACGTTTGTTTGGGACACACTACGCAGAAACCCCCACTTGAAGTAGTAAAATTTTAATAAGTACAAAAATATTTGATGTTCTTGTTACACATTAAATTATTACGACACTCTTAATAGTTTAAATTATTATGTACCTATACTATTACAATGTTTCCTAATTCCTGACATCCACAAAGCGAATCGGGTAGGCCGCATGCTTCGCATACTTTGAGCATACAATACTTCAACAACTTCTAAACTTGCTTCATGGATTGCTACGCACCATCTCTCAAGGATCACTTAGTTGTCTGTCTGTCTGTCTGTCTATCTGTCTGTCTGGTCTGTCTGTCGGTCGGCCGGTCGGTCGGTCGGTCCGGCCGTCCGTCCGTCCGTCTGTCTGTCTGTCTGTCTGTCTTATTAGTATGGATTAGGCTAGGGAGACTAAAAGTAGTCGTTTCATAGCCTACCTAGCGTCAAATATAGGTAACATTTGACGCCTGCCAGTGAAGGCGTTTTCGAAATTTTGTTACAAGTTTCCTATAAGTATAACTGTGTATATAACTATCGCATACTGCCTATAATATAACTGTCGTGAATTACTGTGCCTCCACTTTGCAGCTACTCTTGATATGCAATCCAGAAACCAAAGTGGGGACCTTAGGGCGCGGACTTGTGGGACGGAAAGTGCAACGCATTTGAATTTTGAATGTTAGTGGATGCAGGGCTTTATAATATCAGGTAGAATGGGTATGTAAGTATTTGGTGATTAAAATGGATCTTTATGGGTTCATTGTTAATTATTATAAGTAACTTATTTATGCATTGTGAATGTTCTTACCTAATAAATAAACATTGTATTTTTTTTGTTGTTGGTATTTTCATTTGAAACGCACACCAAGCGCTATGTTCGTACATTTTGACCTAGGTAGCCTATGAATCGCCTATTTTTCTTTGATTTCATGTCACCCATAGCCTATGACGTTTGTCATATCGTCGATTCAGCATCAAACCGAGAGTTCCCTCACTCTAGTTCTCTCTGACATATTGGCATGCATTGATGACGGAGAGTCACGGGAGGACGTGTTATACCGGCTTCCCACGGTGCGTGATATTGCGGAAGGACGCGGACTAGCCCGTGCCGATGCACTATGGGAAGAGTATCATCCGTGGTGGCGCAGAGACGTCGTCGTCGCCATTATCGCCTTGTGCGCTGTCCGTGATCATCGGGTCGTGAGTGATAATCCGCAGAATCACGCACCGTGGGAAGCCAGTATTACAAGTACCTCCTCGTGCCTTCAGTTTTAAGTAAACGTAATTAATTATCACCATTACATCATTGTTTGACAATCAGAAAGTTTACAATAGTACCCTATTTGAATAAATGACTTTGACTTTGTACCTACCTAAGTATAGATAAATGGATACTTAGTACTTACCTACCTATTTGTTTTAGGTACCTAGGTAGGTAGATACAGATAGGTAGGTACCTACCAAAAAAATACAAAACGCACAAACTGCAAAATGTCAACACTAAGATAAACAACAGCCGAAAGCGATCGGATTTCGCACGCAAACAAAATGTTTCTTAGTAGTAGAGTTAGGTAGTTATAACTTATACCTACCTACCTATTAAGCTCATTCATCGAAACCATTCAACAAGTCGACGCTAAAACAACGAGACGAACGAATCAAATCATAAAACAAACTCCGCATTAGCAACCATTATAATTTTATAACGCCCCGAGCGAAGTAAAGGCGTAAAGATTCCAAAAAAAAAAACGAATCCTTCCGTAAAGAATTTAGGAGTGACCGCTGAGACGAAATCCAAGTTGTGCTTGTTATAAATTTTGTGTAAGATAACAATATGTGCGTGTAGGTGTGTGCCGTCGCTGACGAGTATAGTTACAGTACGCAATACGCTAACAAGCGGGGGAGCGAGACAGCGATACGATTGTAGAGCGTTGTCTCGCTCGTACTGCTAGCAACATGGCGCGCTGACTCGGGCGCAGGCTCGAATCGTATCGCCTGCCCACTCAAGGTTCGCTGACTGCCGTTCTTTTGTTTTTAATGTTGCCAGGTGTGGAAAATTACCCTAAATCTATGGATTATTTGAGCTGAGTCGTGTCACTGTTATCATAAATATGTTCACGCTGATATTGATAGTAAACTATAAATGTAAGAATTATCATTTATTATTGAGAATGAAATAAAAGCTCCTTTCAAAAACCCGGTTTTATATGCGACAAACTACAAAAATACTTTTTATTTTTAAACATATAGCTACACTTAAATTTGATACAGGTGAAGCGTTTACGTTTTATCCGTTTTCATAGAAAATTATTAGTTTTTCTTTTAAGAATCAGTTGCTCTACACTGAGCTTATGGTCTTCCCGCCCGTCCTACTTGCGGACCTGCCTCCTCACCCCCTCAACCATGAGATAAATCGCTCTGGCGTCCAAGTTTTAGTGAAAGAAAGCTTAATATAAATAAATAATACTTTAAAAATATATCCAATCCATACTTTCCTCTCTAATTATTATTAATATTATAAATGCGAAAGGGGTTCTGTATGTCTGTCTCCCTGCTAGCTTTTTACGTTTAACCGATTTATATGAAATTTAGTACAGAGGTAGCGTTTTAGAGGCGAGGTAGAGGTTGCCTATGCCAATGTGCGTCCCGGATATTAGCATAGGCAACTTTTATCCCGGAAAAGCAGAGTTCTCACGAGATTTTTATTAAAACCTAAATCCACGCTGACGAAGTCCCGGGCATCATTTATAGTCAATCATAATTATTTTATGATTGACATACACAATATTATTAAAGCTTACCTACCCCATCCCAAAAGTTTAAAGCTTGGACTAGAAATAATTATTAAGACCTTAGTGCAACGGCCTAAACTCTAAACTCATCCTGAGAGGACACCTGTTCTCAGTAGTGAGCTGGCGCGACGATAGCTTGATGATAGAGCAACGGCCGGCGATAGTGTGACTTAAACCTAACTCTCTAGATATTCAGTCTGACTCTATCAGTGCAAGTGAAGTTTTTTTTTTTTTAATCTTCATTTTTTTGGGACTTTTGTCAGACACGGACACGCCAGCCCCATCTTAACCTAAATATTACAACAAGTGAAGTTTAGAAATCGTAGTAAAAATATTGAATAATAGAAAAGGGGAAGTTTTATCTCAAAAGCTGACCACCTCGAACCGCAGACGAAAACAGCGTCAAGCCGAGGACCTGCTCAAACCGAACGTCTGCATACCGATCGTTGGTTTTTTATATGCGCACGTCGGTGCACGGAGCGTCGTCAATGTGTGAGCGGAGCGTTATCTGTGTGCGTGTCGGTTGGTTCTCGCGCGCGTCGCACCATTGTTGCTTGCAGTGTAGCCGCGACGCTCGGCCGGTTGTGATTACTGGTTTACAACAATCTACCGGTAAACAAAATAATGCGTGTACGTAACTAGTAACAACGTTGATCGCGAGTGCAACAATCGACGACAGTGTGTGATAACGTGGTGTTGTGTTCAAACTAGTGAGTTCTTGGACGTGTTCTGTGGATCGGCGCGGACTACGCGATGATTAGGTACGTACTGTGCTGTCTGATTAATATATGGCTCATCACATCCTATCAGTGTTTTAAGAGGTCGCCGGCCTACAGTAACCATGTTTAGACGATCAAATAGCGTATTTTTAAAGCGCGTGCACAAGACCGCCGCCGCGACAATGTTACCTCGGCGTGTGGTCACTAAAATGTCAAACTTTTCGGATAAAAGTTGCTGTTTGTCTGTGTATTATACCGGCTGTTATAATGCTAAGGTTAGAACCCAGAAAAAAAAAGAAAAAGTTAACTTCGAAAAAAAAAAATTGATTTGACTATCTGTGGTTCGACTACCTATTCATTTGTGAATACCTACATTTTCATTTACCAACCATAGTATTTTACCGGTGTTTCATGTGGTCATAAAATATTATAACTTTACAAACTGAAATGGCTTATTTTATTGTAATATCTTCCATACATAGGTACGGTACCTACCTATTTTGTCACGCATAAGAACAATCTCTGTTTGTAACTAAACTGTTCCAGATGAAATTTAGCACTGAGATAGATAACATTTTGGAGATACTCTACTTTTCATCCCCATAAAATATCTTAGTTTTACTTACAGAAAATAATGATTAGTTTGTGACGTTTTCAAATTTCAAGGCTAAACCGCTGAATAACACAGAGATAGTTTGCAATTTGGAAATAGACATAGGGTTGTTTTTATCCCGGCGTAATACCTCAGTGCCATTGGAAAACAAATATTCGTTTGTAGCCTTTCCCCCCATAAAACGGCTGAACTATTCCTAATAAAATGCTCAGAGAAAGCTTATATTCTGAAGATAAACAGGATTATATCTCGGTAAAATGGTAAAATATCTTAATCCCATGGAAGAGTGTTGATTTGTTTGTAACCGTTTTCACGGCAAAGTGGCTAAATCGATTCTTATGAAATTTGGCATAGAGAAAGTTTATATTCTGGCGAAAAATATAGGCTAGTTTCTGTCCTGATAAATTTTTGTAATCCCATGAAAAGATAAGGATTGGTTTGTAACCTTTTCACGGCAAAGTACAGGCAGTTTAATAACGTTTAGCACAGAGATGGACAAAGGCTAATTTTCGTCCTGAGAAATTAATATCTTAGGCTTAGATCTGTACCCCGTACTTGGATTTTGCTTAGACTCAAGACAGGTAAAACAAGACAGATATATTAAGTACTAAATGATGCCCGCGTGGATTGGTCAGATCCCCTGCAGCATCAGGATAGAGGAGTTGGAATCCAAATTTTTTACTGAACAATGTCAAAAGTTCTTCTATCGATTAAAAAAAATTTACCCAAATTGGTTCAGAAATCTCGGAGATATCAGTGCATAGGTAGAAAAACACAACTCCTCCATTTTTAAACTCGGTTAAAAAAGTAGCCTATGTTACTCCTTGGTTCCTCTACTTGTCTGTGAAAGTCCCGTCAAAATAGGTTCAGCCATTCCGAATATTAGCCCGTTCAAACGGACAGTCACTTCAATTTTATTTATTAGTATACATATAGATTGCTCTCCCGTATAAAGCTGTTGTGTTTTAACTGTCTCAAGTCTGAGCGAACTCAAAGTAAACTATAGATCACAGAATTATTCCTACGGAAAATCAGAATGCCTTGAAGTTCCTCTTCTTTTTCTCTCTCGTCTGGCTTTACAAAGATTAGCCAATGTCAAGTTTGTAGTTATTTGTAACAAGTTAGTTAAACTATACAAGTATGGACCCTGTCAGTGCCAGCGCTCGCCGACATACGCACGGCACCCCCTTAGAGCGCTTTCCAGTCAGTTTTAACAAAAAAAAACACTCCAAAAAGGCAGAGCACGCCCGCCAGCCAACACCAACACAGACGAAGTCCTGAAGTTCCTTGTAACTTACAAAAACTTCTAGGATACCATTTGGAGTCGATGCCATCACGCATTGTTAGATACCAAGATAACAGAACTTTGAAGTGGTGTAATGTGCTGATTCATTTGTATAGAAACTCTAAACTAAAAAAAAAAAATTTGTTCCGTTTGCCGTGGAGACCCTGGGGCCATGGAGTCTTAGTGCAAAGAAATTTTTACGAGACATTTCACCGCGTTTAATAGCCTCATCGGGTGACAGAAGGGCTGGCTCATTTTTTGCGCAACGGATCAGCCTGGCTGTCCAACGCGGAAATGCAGCCAGTATTCTTGGCACCATTCCACGCGGGCATGATTTGTACAGTAATTAGATAAGGCTAGCTTTAAGTTTTATTGTAATATTTTCACACATTATTATAAGCACTAAAAAGTAAAAAAAAAAAAAAAAAAAAAAAAAAAAAAAAAAAAAAAAAAAAAATGACCTTTATTTTAAACAGACTATCCTTTTCACAAAGTTCTCTATGGAAAAGGATAGCATTAGACCTATCAATTTAGTGTTATTATAACAATAACTAATGTATTCTCATTCGTCATAGCTCAGTTTATGTGCATATGGCGCCGTCGATTCCTGTTATCAGTTGGTACTCGGTGGGGAAGTGTGTTGTGTAATTTATAACGTAATTAAATACCTTATCGCGTAGTTCGAGTGAAACGTGAACTTTGCGTTTATTTGACCGCTAGAGGGCGCCCAGTCTTGTAGCTATTCACTCATGTCCTAAACATAAGAAGTTTGAAGCCTGTTACTTAAATGAGGCAAAAATTATCACATTGAGTAACTTTGCGTTTAAATCCTATACCCTGGTAGTTTTTTGAAGTACACTCTTAGGTGTCAAAAGGTGCATAAACCCTGCGCCAATATCTATACATATACCTAGTCTGTATAAAGGTATCTATCTCACACAAGCGTACGAAATTGTCTTCAGAGATGAGCTTAACCTATCTGGAGTTTTATAATATCTTTGATACCTACCCACTACCTACCAATTTTGACTAGATTGCAAGATATTTCCAAAATCCCAAAACAATTTTAAAAGTTAAATCAAAACTTAGTAGGTACTTAGTAAGATACTAACCTAGTGTCTGACTACCTTGTTATACTATGTAAAAGTGTACATTATTATTAAGTAGTTATCACTTATCTAGATTCAATCTGTCTTAGGTCCAGTTGCATAAAAGACGGTTAAACTTACCTTATCAATTACTTACCGTTACACTTTGACAACCAATAAAAAGCTGGGTGGCACAGGTTAGTATCAATACCTCGACAATTAAAGCCACTTATACATAGTAAACTTTTGTTAATCAACTGTTGCTCAACTAAAGTTTAGTTTAAATACAACTTAAAGTTAAGTTTGGTATAAAGTTAACAAACCCTGACTTCTGCAATCCATTTTGCTTCAATTGACGTTTTGTCTACACCGTTACTTTGAGTGCCTGTGATGCATTTGGACCTTAGTGTGAAATTTTTATGCAAGTGCACATATTATGACTTAGAGTTAAAAACTTTTTGAAAGAGTGTATGTAATAGTCAAGATAAGTGATTATTAGTCTTGAACAATGACACTTCAAATTATATTTTCTGTTGCACAGTGAAACAAAAGAACCATAAAAACTTTCGAAACTAAAAGAAACAATTCAGTAATGTTATGAGTTGGCAACTTAGGCTGGTTAAAAGTAAGTAGGTATACAGTCATATTTTGCTAAACTTAAAAATCTAGATTATAGTTACGGCTTGTGAAACCTACAGTAATAAAAATGTGACATTATGTAGCTACGTGATAAAGTTTCTTACAACTTACAACTGATTGCTCCTACCTACTGTTAAAATTATTTTAAAAAGTTATTTTTTATAGCCGTCATTTTGATACTTAACATTAAACTGAAGTTAATTGGTCAATTTTTTAGTCACAATAAATAATTTGTGTAACTACTAATTTAATTTAAATAATAATTAGGTACTAACTATTTATATATACTGTATATTGTTTTCATTGTTAGAAAGAAGGAAATTAAAAATAAGGAAGATTTATTCTATAAGTAAATCCTACACACATTATACATAGTCAGAGTTATTGCCGCCACCGCACCGGTCCGTCGGTACTTTTTTCGCTAGATCTTGTTACTTATTTGGTTTCCATCTTGCTAGATCTTGCTTTATGAAACGACATGTGAAATGAATTATCTAAAATTTAAAAAAAAAACCCTTAAAAAATAATTGACCCGCCTGTCATGTAACTGGACCTAAAATTTATGACTCCTCTTTTAACTTTTGAGAGTTAAGTAGTTATATATATATTATACATATATTATATGCGTTTTAAGCAATTGAATATGCGGGAAGTAGGTACATCGAAGGAATCCTGCATGTCTTAGGTTGAAATCTATAGAGCGCACTGTGACTTTGCTTAGACTTAAGTTTCAGTTAAAACGAGACAGATTTATGCCAGCGGTATAACGCTGTCTCGTTTTAACAGTGTCTCAAGCCTGAGCAAAGTCAAAGTGTGCTCTATAGATCTCAGGGTTAGAGTTCTCTAGGTAGGTATAATATTCTCAAAGTTGTGTGAATTTGCCAATCCGCACTTGGCCAGCAGTGTTTACAAAACCCCTAAACCCTTCTTATTCTGAGAGAATGCCGGTGCTCAGTAGTGTGATGGCGATGGGTTGTAACTTGTAATCATAATCAACCCATTGCCCACTACTGAACCCGGGTCTTTTCTAAGAATGAGAAGGGTTTAGACCATAGTCTGCCACGCTGGCCCAATGCGGATTGGCAGACTTCACACACCTTTGAGAACATGGAGAAGTCTCAGGCATGCAGGTTTTCTCACGATATTTTTCCTTCACCGTTAAAGCAAGTGATATTTAATTGCTTAAAACGCACATAACTGAAAATTTAGAGGTGCGTGCCCGGGATCGAACTCCCAAATTCCGATTAGGAGCCGGACGTTCTAACCAATAGGCTATCACAACTTTTTTAATATTGTAATGATAATAGTTTTTATATATGATCAGAGTAACAATAGGTAGGGTAAGACTGGACAGCAGGGGCGTGTCTTCGTAATTTGGGGAAGTAGGTATCGAAATACGTGCCTACTAGGTATTTTATGCTGCCACCCTAAAAGAGAGCTATCAAGTTAGTTAGCTACGAGTATAACGATGTGCGTTGCGATTTGCAATCAAACTAAGATGAATGACTTTCCGCCATATTGTGACAAAGTAAACTAGAGGTCCAGTTTAAGAAATTAATTCTAGTATTGATTATTCTTACAAATTAGCCGATACTAGAATTAATTTCTTAAACTGGACCCTTTCAAGTAAAGGTTTTTATATAAACCTGTGAGGATGATACTGCCATTGTCGCAATTAAAATACCATAAGCCTACGTTGTCGTGTTAGTTTAAAAATTGCGAAAAACCAAATTAAATTTGAATTTCGCGGGCAGACCCGTCGCTTCCACCTTAATAATTTTATATTCCTTGGTAGTAGGTAGTATTTTCAAGTTAGAGTTGACAGATTGAAGTAATTGACCGTACCGGTGGGAAATAAATAAAGTTTAAAACTCGAATGTAGCCACCCTGCAAACAGCTGATTGCCAAAAAACTCGTAGAAAACCTGTGAACTCGAAGAACCGTTTAATCGTTTGTCAAGTAGGTAACTAGCAGAGAACGAAAGAATCTATGGCACCAACTATTTGGTAATAAGTAAATTCCCTACGAAATATGAATGTATTACCATTGTATATAGTGTATGTATTGTGATATAGGATTTAAAAATCATGCGGGAACTCTTTGATTTTCCGGGAGAAAAAGTTGCCAATGTGTTAATCCGTAGATTATACCTACCTCCATTCTCAGCCAAATCCGTCCAGTAGTTTTTGCGTGAAAGAGTAACAAACATACACACATACATACACACAAACTTGCACCTTTATGATATAAGTGTGATTTATTTATGATTAAAACACACTGTATAACAAATCAATTACAAACTACGCATTAAATAGGTTTAATTCCTTTTGGAGTGACATTGATCACTCGGTGCTAGTTAAGTATGGCTTATCTACGTTAAATTAATTAAAAAATAACGCGATTAAAATGTAATCACCTAAATCGACATAGGTATTATTAAAAAAATATTAAAAACTAAATTAACAACAATCAATTATGATTAACAGGGCTCACTCCGTCACTCGTTTCATACGATCGTAGTTCCAATTTCATTTGAATATTAAGCAACCAAAGTCCATGATATTTTGCAGACATATTCTAGAAACTAATATCTGTGTCTGTGGTGTTTTAGATTTTTCTAAAAATATGTAGTTTTAAAATTACAGGGGCTCAAAGATTTGTATGTAAATTTTTAAGACCGCGTAACTTTGAAACCGAATGTTTTAACAGAAATCTGGAAAACCACAGACATAGATATTAGTTTCTAGAATATGTCTGCAAAATTTCATGGACTTTGGTTGCTTAATATTCAAATGAAATTGGAACTACGATTGTATGAAGCGAGTGACGGAGACAGCCCTCTTAAATTATCTGTTAAACTGTGCTAATACATCGCGTCGCGTTGCTTTAACAGGGCTCTCTCCGTCACTTACTCCATACAATCGTAGTTCCAATTTCGTTTGAATATTAAGCAACCAAAGTCCATGAAATTTTGCAGACATATTCTTGAAACTAATATCTGTGCCTGTGGTGTTTTAGATTTTTCTAAAAATATGTAGTTTCAAAATTACAGGAGCTCAAAGATTTGTGTGTGAATTTTTAAGACCGCGTAACTTTGAAACCGAATATTTTAAGAGAAATCTGGAAAACCACAGGCATACATATTAGTTTCTAGAATATGTCTGCAAAATTTCATGGACTTTGGTTGCTTGATATTCAAATGAAATTGGAACTACGTTTGTGTGGAGCGAGTGACGGAGAGACCCCTCTTAACGGTGAAGAAAAACATTGTAACTAAATATGTATGCTTGACGCGCTTCCATTGTTTTCAGGTTTAACTGATACCCGTGCTCAGTAGTTGGCTGGCAATGGGTTGACAATGATGATGATGATGATCACGTGTGTTTCCGTTGCCGTCGCGACTCATCGTTTTCAGGTTGAACTATGAAACCATAAAAGCTATTCATTAACTTGGAAAATTCCAACATTCTTGATCAAATATTAAGTTAAGTGCAATGTCAGTGGATTCCATGGTTATTTTTTCCTTTAAAAACATTGCACCTGCTTCATAAAAAGTTGCCCTTAAAATAGCAGAGTATCTAGATAGCTCGCGACAAGTCGAGATGGCAATCGGAGTATAAAATTATTTTTTTCTAAGTAGGTATATTTTTCTGTCTGGTCATTTGTTTTCGACAACAGCTAACGCATAAAGTAAGTTCCCAAGCACTATTCCCAAAGTAAAAATAATGATTTGCATCATCAAAAATGACAATGAAAAAAAAACACTGATTAATTTATAATGCAATAAATAATAATTAAAAGTTTGATTTGACTGTGCTAAGCAGTTTTTATGACGTCATGAAGATCTATCATGTTACATTAGATTTCTGACATGGCATAAGAATTCTAATGACCTGTCAAAACCGTGTCTGGTTATTTGATTTCGACGAACGAATAAAGGAAGTTAACAGCATTCCAAAAGTAAAAATGTTGATTTTTATTCAGTTTTTTATACTATATTATATTCTATCTATAAATAGGTTGGTATAAAAAGAGAAAAAAACCGGCCAAGTGCGAGTCAGAATCGCGCATTGAGGGTTTCGTACTCGGGTATTTTTTCCAACATTTTGCTTGATAAATCAAAAAAAAAACTACTTAAAAAAATCTGTTTTAGGACGTACAGGTAAAGAAAGCCCTTTCACTTGATACCCCACTTGGTATAGTTACCTTATTTTGAAAATTGAAACACATTTTAATTTTTTTAAAATGATATAACCACAAATTCGCGGTTTTCAGATTTATTCCTGTACTTGTGCTATAAGACCTACCTACCTACCAAATTTCATTATTCTAGGTCAACGGGAAGTGCCCTATAGGTTTCCGGACAGACAGACAGACATACAGACAGCAAAGTGATCTTATAAGGGTTCCGTTTTTCCTTTTGAGGTGCGGAACCCTAAAAACTGATTATAAAACACGGTGACTATATTTTGTTTGAGTCATCGTGTGTCATATTTTATTACTTTAAGTAAGTAATAAAAGCAGGTCTAGTTTTAAAGCGCATATAAATTTAAAAAAAAATAGTACTTACTATTTATGTAACTTATAGGTAGGTACATGTATTTTATAAGTATATAGCATTAATGGAAAATAAAAAAAGAATCTCAAAAATCTCAAGAATATGTCCTTTAATAAAATTACAAGTCTAAATTAAAAATTTTCAACACCCCCGACAAATCATTTTCAAATAAATAATTATGTATATCTAGGCAACGTCTATCTTGACAGCTTGACATTTGTCAATTGACACTTGAATATTATGAACCTAACGGTTATCTAACCTTCTTTTATACAAGAATACTAGAAAAGAGCTGATAACTCTTAAACGCCTGAACCAATTTTTTTGGATTATAGCTAAGAACACTCCCGATCAAGCCACCTTTCAAACAAAAAAAACTAAATTAAAATCGGTTCATTCGTTTAGGCGCTACGGTGCCACAGACAGATACACAGATACACAGATACACAGACACACAGATACACAGATACACAGACACACAGATACACAGATACACACGTCAAACTTATAACACCCCTCTTTTTGGGTCGGGGGTTAAAAAGGACAAAGTTCGTCAAAGCCAAAAGTAACTAGTGAAAAAAGTTCCTTGAATCCGTGAGACAATTAGTACAGAATGTTGCTAGTATTACAGATTACTGATGACGATATAATGATTTGGACCATAATTTGACCATTTTAATGAACACAAAAATGTCGTTAGAATAAGAATTAAATCGCAACAAAAAGCGAAACGTAGCTAATAAAATTAACCCCATAAATGCATATAGGTAGGCACGTATAACCCTAAAAAACGGCACGGCGTACAGTCCCGGTCTTTAAAAAGAAAAACCTAACCGTGCGTTCTGAGAACTGAACAATCGTCTTATTTTGGTCGTTATCTCAAATGAATTATTTATATAATCGCATTTCCTACGCTCCGGGAGTACAGCGCGCCGTTTAATTAAGTTTTTTTTTATTTCAATGAAAACTGGTAAAATTGGCCTGTCACTTTTTGAAGAGGACTACAAATTGAGCTGTCTTGTTGACACTGTGCTCAATATTTGCATAGTTAACTACTTAGCGTTTATAGAAATACATATTTCTTATTTTATTTTTTAATTCAATGAAAACTGGTAAAATTGGCCTGTCACTTTTTGAACAAGACTAGAATTGAGCTGTCTCGTTGGCACTAGGGTTTGAACTCCGGAATTTCGGTTTTGGCGTAACTCCGGAGCTTCGAAAGATTATTAAAGCAATTTATAAAACCGGAGTTATTATGAACATAACCGGAGTTTCGATTTTTGTATTTTTAGAAGAATTTATCGATGGAAAACAATAAAAAAATCTAAAAGAAAATCTCACAAATTAATTTTACCAGATCGTTTCCTTTTCATTTTTCTAACTTATTTCATGCTTAACAGACCTAAACATTTGTTAATGCTCTAGAAATATTCAAATCAAACGCATTATTCAATCATTACTATATTTGCATGCCAGAAATGGTGAATACATTGGACTCATTGTATGCTCTTTGTACAACTTTTTTTTACCTGTATTCAGCAAATAAAGAATATGATTATGATTCATATTTTTTTTTTTTTAATGAAGCTTCGAAACTGGAACTCCGGACTTGTAACGCTCAGCATCAAAACCCGACTCCGGAGCTGAAAAATAGTCCGATTTTCAAGCCCTAGTTGGCACTGTGTTCGATATTATTTGCATAGAACTAGTTAACGACTATAGTATATAGTAAGTACATTTATTATTTCTTTTTTTTTTTTTTACTTCAATTGAGTACTTAAAACTGGCAAAATTGGCCTGACAATTCTTGAATAAATAAATTGTTCAATACAATTGAAAAATGAACTTTCATGAAGCTTTCATGCTAGTAATGCTATGCTAGCAAACATGGTTTGTAAGCTTTTACGACACTAGTGCAAACCGTCCTTACCGCCCTCGTATCGTAATGTACTATTATTTGTCATTTAAAGTATAAAATGTTATAAGTCACTAAGTTTTGTGACAGTTAACTACATAATATACGGCCGACAACAAAGGAACCCAATTTAAATGTGGGCAACATTTAAATTCGGTTCCTTGGGTTCTGTATGTAAAATGTAAATCATAAAAGATTAACAACTACCTACCAGAACTCGCTCGATAACTGGAAGCCGATTTAAATTCCAAAAACGCATTCACAGTTGACAATATTTTATTAAGAATTTTGTATACCAAATTAGCCTTTACGTCTTATATGATAAGATACGGGATTGGTTACTGATGTTAAACTAAATAATATTTTAAAACAATAGTTAGAGTTTCTTGAAAAATTAAACACCATTGAGATCACTAATACCTCTTCATCTGTCAAATCCGTATTAAAATGTGACAGATAATAATCTGTTAACACCATTGATGTTGGAAAAGCCAGCCCTTACAGACAAAAAGAAGTAATCTACTCTGTCCTAAAACAGTCTGGTAGTCACAATGCAAATTCATACTTAGTAATTTGTTAAAAACTAAGTAAATATAAGCCGTTGTGATGGATTATGGCCGAAATCCTTCACATTATGAGAGGAGACGCATTCTCAGTAGTGAACCAGCAACGGGATGAGATGACGCTTATAATGCTGGTAAAAAGAAAAAAGAAAACGATGAATCTGCCTGTATTTTTTACATATAATAATCTATCATGTACTATTATTATAAATGCGAAAGTATGTCTGTCTGTACGCTGCCAGCTTTTCACGGCCCAACATTTTAACCGATTTTGATGAAATTTGAGAGTTAGCTTACATCACGGGGAAGGACATAGGCTACTTTTTATCCCAGAAAATCAAAGCGATTCTTAAAGGCCCATCTGTTTAACCGATTTAAATGAAATTTGGTACAGAGGTAGCTTGCATCCCGGAAATTAACACAGGCATCTTTTTATCCTGGAAAATCAAAGAGTTCCCATGGGATTTTCAAAACCCTAAATCCATACAGACGAAGTCCCGGGCATCATCTAGTTGTCTATAAAGTGTTTTAATAAGCGTTTCGAGCTTCATCGCGTTTTTGAGCGACATCACTTCTTTTAAATAGTGCATAAGAAGATAAATGTCCTTTTAAAAGGACAAATCGATTATACATGTCCAGGTTAATGACACACTTTATCACAAATAAAAGGCTATTTATTTTATTTATATTATTTTGTTGCATCAAAGGAGGCAGCTATAAAGTACATAATATATATACGCTATGAGAACATGCGCGGGAGTTGGGAATGTTAACGCGCGTTGCCTATTAAACAAACGATCAATATATTTTAAATACATTTTAATTAGTTGTTAGTGTTTGCAATAAAAATATGTCCTTTATATAGGACAATTCGATTATATTCGACCAAAAGGCTTAAAATTTACAAATAAAAGGCTATTTTTAGGGTTCCGTACCTCAAAAGGATAAACGGAAGCCTTATAGGATCACTTTGTTGGCTGTCTGTCTGTCTGTCCGTCGTGTCTGTCAAGAAACCTATAGGGTACTTCCCGTTGACCTAGAATCATGAAATTTGGTAGGTAGGTAGGTCTTATAGCACAAGTACAGGAATCAATCTGAAAACATCATTTAAAAAAAAAAGTGTTTAAATTTTCAAAATAAGATAACTATACCAAGTGGGGTAT
Source organism: Maniola jurtina (assembly GCF_905333055.1). Taxonomy (NCBI): domain Eukaryota; kingdom Metazoa; phylum Arthropoda; class Insecta; order Lepidoptera; family Nymphalidae; genus Maniola; species Maniola jurtina. The sequence goes on from NC_060051.1 coordinate 3,413,425, forward strand.
CATATGAAAGGGCTTTATCTGTACATCCTAAAACAGATTTTTATGTATTTTTATGTATAACAGTTTTTGATTTATCGTGCAAAATGTTGGAAAAATACCCGAGTACGGAACCCTCAGTGCGCGAGTCTGACTCGCACTTGGCCGGTTTTTTCTATAGCACTATGGTTGCATCCAAAGAGATAGATAGCTATATGAAGCACATATAAACGCAGCGCTATGAGAACATGCGCGGGAGTTGGGAATGCTAATGCGCTCGTGTTGACGAACGCTCGCTCGCGGCATACGCGATGCGTTGTGCCAGCTTGTGCAACTAATGTCGCTCCGTGACTAAACGCTTCTTTAGATAACCAACGCAGCCTCGTTTACATAATATATTATAGCTAGATTACATATATTCCGTTGCCTATTAACAAATGGTCAATATGTTTTAAATACACTTTAATTAGTAGTTAGTGTTTGCAATAAATATATGTCCTTTATATAGGACACTTCGATTCGTTCACGTTTTACAAATAAAAGACTATTCTTCCTATAGGTGTATCCAAGGAGTTAGATATATCAAGCATGTAAAAGCACTTCGTTTTTTTTTTTTAGGTTTTCTAAAAATCCTTTGAGAACTTATTAATTTTCCGGGATAAAGTACAGCCTGTGTCGGTTTAAAATTTCAGCCTATTTGCATATACCTACTGTTAGTATTATAAATGCAAAAGGGTCTCTAGCTATCAATCTGCTAGCTTTTCACGACCTACAATATATGTTTAACCATTTACGCACCTACACATACACACACACACACACACACACTAGATAAGATAATACTGTATTGCTATGGAAGAGCGGTGTCTTTTGACACAGAGGTAGTTCTTCTACCTCTAAAAGGAGGCTCCAACCTCCTACAGATGATTGTTAACAAAGTTACCGAAAATAAACAATTTTGAATTTTAAACCATTTATGATGAAAAGTACAGAGATAACTTGCCTCCCAGGGAAGGATATATGAGTAGGCTACTTTGGTCCCAGAAAATGGAAGATTTCCCTTGGGATTTTAAAAAACCTACACCCACATGGATAAAGTCGCGAGCATCATCCTATTATTTATAATAAACGTATTTTAAGTTTTATTTAAAAATCCAAGAACTCAAAATTTATTTGGCATAACGAAACATTTTTCACTTTTCGTCTCATTTGAGTCACTGGATAGATTAAAAATAGATTTCAGAAGTGAATGTCGACCGTGTCAATATATCATCGTGTCGTTACTCGTTTACAACACCAATGACAAAAGTACTTTTAAAAGGACAAGTCACGCCCTTCCCAAATGTGACTAAGAATTTGCATATTAGGTAGGTAAGTATATGTGTAAAAAAAACCAATTCAAAGAAATATACTATTCCAATCCATACTATATTATGTACCTATTATAAATGCGAAAGTGTGTCTGTCCGTCTGCTAACTTTTCACAGCCCTTACGTTTTGGTGAAATTCGATAGGATTACTTGCATTCCGTGGAAGGATTCATAGACTACTTTTCGTCCTGGAAAATTAAAGAGTTCCCACGGGATTCTTAAAAACCTAGATCCAGAACTTAGTCGCGAGCATTTTGAGAATGGTTTAGGCCATAGTGCATCACGCTGGCGAAAAAGTTAGAGATGCGATCAAAATTCAACCTCGGACCCACCGAATAGGAGACTGACGTGCTATCACTATTCACTGCTTGTGAATAGTGATAGCATAGTGCATAGGATAGCAAAAAAAATAAGTCAAGTGCGAATCGTACTCACACATGAAGGATTCCGTACCATCGTATAAGAAATAACACTTTTTAAAAATATTTTTTTGTCATGGTGGCTATTTAAAAATTGTTATTATTTAATGTTATAGCGGCAACAGACACATTCCGTGAAAATTTCAACTCTCTACCTATTATGGTTCATGAGATATAGCCCGCTGACAGACAGACGGGCGGACATCGGAGTTCTTAGTAAAGCTCCCGTTCGCACCCTTCGAGGTGTGGAACCCTAAAAAACGGAGCTTTTTTGCCTCATTTTCTGTCAGAGTTGAGTCTTTTCTAGGAATGTCGCTTTTAAACGTCGACCGAATGTAATTTATTGCGTTACGGTCGATATAACCAGTTTTATCTTTTAATTTTACGTTTAGCCACTTCGCCCGATATAAAAATAAAAAACTTCATTTGGGATTCATTACTTAGTTGGTTAGTTTTTGTAGTTCAAAGTAAAACTGCCCATAGGATATAATGTTTTAACCAACCGCTGTGGAGCCCAAAGGAGCGTTCTGTGTTTAAACTGTAAGTACCTATATATTATGTCCTGTCAGTGATATATAAATTTTGATTGAAGCCATTTTCAAATCTTTACTATGTGTTGATAGAAATACATATTCTGTGAAAATTTAAACTCTCTATCAATTACTGTTCACGAGATACATATTACATACCATTAGGCGCCCTCCCGCCATTCAGTTCATATAACCGAGAGGTTGGACAGACGAACGGACAGCGGATGCAAAGGGTCCGTTGGCATCTTTCGCGTACGGAACCCTAAAAAAGCAAACAAACAGACAAGCTTTTGGATCTATATCTACATATTATTAGTATTGATGTATAGTTAAACAGTTTCTTGGTATGGGTGTTTGCGTGTGGGTCCATAATTGGCAGCTACCGGGCATGGCGGGTCGCTAACAAATGTGGTGTAAATTGGCGCGCCTGGGCGCTCGTCGCTCAGATTAGCTTCATATTTCGATGAATGAATACGCTAATTATGACAATCATGTCATAATCATGTCTACTATTTTTTAAACAAATTATCGGACGCGTTTGACCTCCGCGACTTATCCATACTAATATTATAAATGCAAAAGTTTGTCTGATTGTCTGTCTGTCTGCTAGCTTTTCACGGCCCAACAGCTTAACCGATTATGGTAAAATTTCGTACAGAGTTAGCTTACATCCCGGGGAAGGACATAGGCTACTTTTTATCCCGGAAAATCCAAGAGTTCCCACGGGATTTAAGAAAATTTAATCCACGCGGACGAAGTCCGTCTAGTAGGTAATAAATGAGCACTGAACTGTGCAAACTATTGGACGTAAGTAGCAGATATAACTTTGGGGCGTCCGCGGGTAGAACTCTGGGCCGCTGGATATTTTTAGGGTCCGTACCTCCGGAACCCTTATAGGATCACTTTGTTGTCTGTCCGTCCGTCTGTCGTGTCTGTCAAGAAAACCTATAGGGTACTTCCCGTTGACCTCGAATCATGGGCTGATAGGTAGGTGTTATAGCACAAGTCAAGGAAAAAATCCTTGTTGCGCGAGTCTGACTCGCACTTGGCCGATTTTTGTCGACTATGCACACCTATCTATACTTAATTAACAATTATTGTCATACTAAGCGTAACTATAAGTTAGAGACTAAGTACAAAGTTTAAAGCCCTTAACTTTTTTAAGAACTTAGGCATCCGCTCGATCTTTCTCCTACTTTAAAGTTCACTTAATCACAGCCCTGCATTTCAAGGCATAGCATCGAATGTATAATAATAATCGTTTTCCCAACGAGCTCACGCACATCCCAACCGGTTCCCAGCCTCTTACCGAGATGCGTTGAGAACTGAAAATCGATTTAAAATCGACTCTAATTGCAGCATTGGAAGAATCGATAATTCAAGATTCCGATGTTACTCGTACTTATTTCGAACATGTAAATATTGTGGAATGTGTCTGTTTACTTTACACGCGTCATAGTAGTGCTTATCATTGGTTTAATTGATGTATTTTAATTATTGAATTACCAAAGGTGACGGCGAAAGATAATTAGATACATTTTAACAAAATAGTCATTATTTCATTAACTAATTAATTGGAGGAACACTTTGAATTAACTTATGACCTTCGAATATCGTCAATAAGGTCGTAATTCATGAATAGTTATTATGGAGTTATATGATAGTTGAATAAATAATTAACTAAGAAGAAGTTCTAAGAGGCAAGACACAACTACAGAGTGGAGTGGAGGCGCAGTATATACTTAATTTCATAACAATTTAAACCCAGCTTTATGCGATTGATATAAGGTTGAAATTGATATAGGTACCTAACGTAAACACAAGTGTAAATGAAAAATTTAAATCAACCCTGACACGTGACGGTTACGATAATATTGCGTAGTCGTGATCGAGTTCATAAGACAAGTGCAAATAATGAGTAGGTATAAATACCTGGATGACAGATCCCTACACGCAACCGGCTTAGAAAACAGCTGATAATTCTCAAACGGTAAAACAGGTTTAAATCAAACATTATTAAGAAACAGGAATAAACAGGTTTTCCAATAAAATAAATCGCATTCAAATAGGTTCTTCTATTTTAGCGCTACGATGCCACAAACAGGCACACAGGTTAAAAATAGGTGGCGACTGGAAGGGACGCTTTCAGTCCATGCCACTATGACTGAAGATCTATAGAGCGAACTTAGACTTTGCTTGGACGTAAGACACTGTTACAAGAAGATAGTGTTATATCTCTGACATAAATCTGTCTCGCTTTAACTGAAACTTAAGTCTGAGCAAAGTCAAACTACGCTATGTAGATCTCAGCCTATAACTAACTACCTAAGCACTTACGTTAATAAATAAAGCTTAGTTTGACTTGTTATCAAAAAATTCACAGCGCTGTAGCTCTACGCCACTCTTTAGGTCTGCGTTGTGCCTAAAGTTTTTTGATAATAAATGCACACGTTGTTCCTTGTGAAGTGTCTCGTACTCTTATCATTGAATACCATCTATAGTATAGTAATTTAAACCGTACGTCTGTATGGTGCAATGTCGTCAAACTACGCACCTTTGCTAATTATTATTATCATTTTACAGTCAGGTTTTGATACCAGACATCCACGCAACATAATTATTTTCAAATCCATTTCTGTCTTAATTATGTCTATTTAAGGTCAGAACTTGCATTTTGTGCTGACAACTGTGACCATCTGCAACCCATAGTTATTGCCTTTTTAATAAAAATTTAACTCGAGCTCATAAAAAATGTAATTGCTCTGACTTGTACGTAAATGTTCATATTTATTTAATTATTTTTACTCGATGACAGGTTACTTGACTGCTAACTCTTCTGATGGAAACTGTATAATGATGCAGTTTACCTATTCACTAAAATGGACTTACACAAGTAGGTACGCTGGAAGAGGCGTGCCTATGGGTGTGCCATACAAAATACCAAATTATAGTTATTTTCGCCTGTACTCGTACCATACCTACTTGCCTCGTTTATTTTTGTACCTTAGATAAGAAAGGATTTTGAGAACCATCTGTGATTTTTATTGTAACTTTTTTGACTTTTTTCACTTTTTTCATTAAAAAAAGTGAAAAAAGTCATAACTATATCAAAGTGATGATGAAGCTGTGATAGCCTAGTGGTTAGAACGACGACCTCCTAATCGGAGGTCGGGGGTTCGATCCCGGGAACTCACCTCTAACTTTTCAGAGTTAATGTACGTTTTAAGTACTTACCTTATTAAATATCACTTGCTTTAGCGGTGAAAGAAAACATCGTAAGAAACCTACATGACTCCATAATGTTCTCAAATGTGTGTGAAGTCTGCTAATCCGCACTTAGCCAACTCGGCTAACTATGGCCAAAAGCAAAACCCTTGTCCCTCTGAGAGAGGACCAGTACTCTGTAGTGAGTCGGCAATGGGTTGATCATAATCCATACTAACATTATAAAATGCGAAAGTGTGTCTGTCTGTCTGCTACCTTTCCCGGGCCCAACGGTTTAACCGATTCTAACGAAAGGTACAGAGTTAGCTTATATCCCGGGGACGGACATAGGTTACTTTTTATCCTGGAAAATCAAAGAGTTCCCACGGGATTCCTAAAAACCCATCCGCTCAACCAATTTGTATGTTTGGTACTGAGGTAGCTTGCGTCCATATTATTGACATAGACAACTTTTTATCCCGGAAAACCAGACAGTTCCCACGGGATCTTCAAAAACCTAAATCCACGCTGACGAAGTCGCGGGCATCCTCTAGTGAAATGTATCTAAGTAAGCAACTAAGGCGTAGTTAAGTCGTCCAGTTCAACTAGCTACCTGGCCAACGGCTACCTATCTAACGGACCTCAAGGACACTGAACAAAAAGGTGGCCAAAGCTCCCATTGTGTTGGACACTATTAAGTTATAATTTATTGCCCTTTGTTCTAATATTGTTTTAGGAGGCTCCAATTTTAATGACGACTCATTTGACTCCCAGAGTTTAAACGAGTCAAACTTTCGTTGGAAAACTAATACGGTTTCCTGACAACTTTTCTTGGAAAGATCCAAACAGTGGTGGACTTTTAATTTGTTACAAAATTATCGAATTTCTTTTCAGTTTTCTTGTTACTTCATCTAAGTTTCCAAACTATGATAAAGTTCTCTGATTTCTCTGCAGAAATTGTCTTGGTGGTGGTTAAAGATTCCTAACTGGTCATTCACATCCAAGGACGACGTACGAAGAGATTTGCTTCCTCGTTTCTAATCCATACCGCTAGGATATGGAACGCCCTTCCGGCATCAGTTTGCCCCTCCACTTTTAATGTGAGTTCCTTTAAGTCAAGAGTGGATAGGTAGGTATCTTCTAGGCAAGCGCACTTCATATTTAGGCTGGATCACTTGCCAGCAGGTACGATTGCAGCCAAGCGCTAGTCTATTTTAAAAAGAAACTTGTGGGGAACTTCCAGCGCTGCGCTTTTTGATGTATGGTTGCCATTCTGGCACCTTGGAACCGCAAGGTCTATTGGTTTTCCGAACTATGCGCCCTGCTAATGCCATTGCCTATACGCAACATTGGCATAGAGGGACACCACAATCTTCTGTAATTTAATTCAATTCATTTATTTATCGTACAATAAGATCCATTGTAGTGTGTTCAACAATAAAACTTAATAACTATTACTTAAACACTAGTTAGTAACTATACTTAATCACTATGTTAGAACTTAATAACTAAAAAAAAAGAACCTTCTCCTTTTTTCGAAGTCGGTTAAAAAGGGATTTAGTCCTCTGCATGGGTTTCCCCATCAGAGGACCATCCACCTTATCATTAATCATGCGCAGGATGCTGTTGCTGCTTCCACGGACTCTGGACAACAGTGAGGCTGTAATGAAGGCGACTAGGAACTTCTAGTTAACAAATCGGCGAACAATACAAGTTTCTTCGACTTCCAGTTGCTGTAAAAAGGCGCAAATTCACTGCGTGATTGCGCAGCGAGCGGTCCGATTACTGGAATGGTAGTAATTGATACATAATTATCGCTTCGGCTTAGAATCGGCCGCCATTGAGCTGACTGTGGGGCGTAGCGGGAAAGTTTTTTCCTGTACTCTTAGTAACGCTAAGCGTTGACTAGCACAGTTTAAGGTTTATGTTTAGATTAAAATATAAATATAGAGCTTTCTAGCAAGAGGAAATCCTGAGTTTCAAAGAGGCTCAGCTCTTTATCCAACAGTAAGAAAAATTTACCTCCCAAAAAACTATGCCTGAGATGTTTAACACTAGTTCACGAAACAAAACCTAAATCTAAGATTAAGACATAATCTAAAGATTTAGGTTTTTCCAAATTCCGTAGGAACTCTTTGATTTTCCGGGATAAATGTAGCCTATGTGGTAATCCAGGGTATAATCTACCTCCATTCCGATTTTCAGACAATCCGTTCAGTAGTTTTTGCGTGAAAGAGTAACAAACATACACACAAACTCTTGCCTTTATAAAATACTAGAGGATGCCCGCGGCTTCGCCCGCGTGGATGTCGGTTTTTTTTTTAAATCCCGTAGGAACTCTTTGATTTTCCGGAATTAAAAGTAGCCTATATCCTTCCCCGGGATGTATCCCAAGTCTGTACGAAATTTTATTAATATCGGTTCAGCGGTTGGGCCGTAAAAACGTAGCAGACAGACAGACAGACAAACACACTTTCGCATTTATAATATTAGTAAGTACAGTATGGATTAGTGTGATTAAAAATTGAACTCTAAATGCCCAAGCAAGATTTCTCACTGAAGCGCGCGCAGTCATTTATCATTTCTTTAGTACCCAGAAATTAGCACTTACATCCTCAAAAAATTCGCCGTTTTTCTGTTGTTGCTGGAACTTGGAAGTTTCCCCTACCCAGAACAGCGTGACGGTTTAATCACATGTGGCTAATAGCTGTTACTAATTAAATCATAGCAATTGTGAGCGCACTTAGGTATGTAAATAAGACGTTTGCGGTGTATTTATGATTATTACAAGCCATTACCCCCACGGCTAGGAGCAAACTTCGCCACGCCACGCGTCTTTATATTCGTGCCTTATAGACTTTGTTGTGATCTGTCGTTTAGCTTATTTACCCAACTACGGCAAAGCCAAAAGAAAGGGTTATGAATGTTATGATTTTAGATAGAAAGGCTGAGCTGATATTTATGAATGAGGTGTCAATCGATTCGTTATTATAGTCCGGGTGACATAGGCTATATTTTTAGGGTTCCGTACCTCAAAAAGAAAAACGGAACCCTTATAGGATCACTTTGTTGTCTGTCTGTCGGTGTGTCCGTCGTGTCTGTCAAGAAAACCTTCCCAAAAACTAAAAAAAGGGTACTTCCCGTTGACCTAGAATGATGAAATTTCGCAGGTAGGTAGGTCTTATAGCACAAATACAGGAATAAATCTGAAAACCGTGAATTTGTGGGGACATCATTAAAAAAAAAATTAAAATGTGTTTCAATTCTCAAAGTAAGATAACTTACCAAGTGGGGTATCATATGAAAATGCTTTACTTGTACATTTTAAAACAGATTTTTATTTATGTTTATGCATAATAGTGTTTGATCTATCGTGCAAAATGTCGGAAAAATTACCGGAGTGGGAACCCTCGGTGCACGAATCTAACTCGCACTTGGCCGGTTCTTTTATAAATAACGAGTAAACGATCAGGGAGCAACCTAATGCTATTTAACAGGGCTCTCTCCGTCACTCGTTTCATACAATCGTAGTTCCAATTTCATTTGAATATTAAGCAACCAAAGTCCATAAAATTTTGCAGACATATTCTAGAAACTAATATCTGTATCTGTGGTGTTTTAGATTTTTCTAAAAATATGTAGTTTTAAAATTACAGGGACTCAAAGATTTGTATGAAAATTTTTAAGACCGCGTAACTTTGAAACCGAATATTTTAACAGAAATCTGGAAAACCACAGACATAGATATTGGTTTCTAGAATATTTCTGCAAAAATTAATGGACTTTGGTTGCTTAGTATTCAAATGAAATTGGAACTACGATTGTATGAAACCAGTGACGGAGAGAGCCCTCTGTCGCGGGCATCATCTAGTTTTACTATTAGGTGAGATCGTGTTCAAGCGTAAATATTTAATTAAGTAAGCTATAAAAAAATAAACTTGACTTCATTCCTCAATAAAACGATTGCATGTAGAATTTATTATTTTAGTTAGTTTATCATATTTTTTTATATTTAGAAAGGAAATGGATTGTATGTTTTATGATGTGCGCAATAATTTCCGGCGATTGGTATTGTGAGATAATGTAATGTTGGATAGGTTTTACCAATAATGACTAGTAAACGCCCGTGGAAGTGTCATGATTTTGTAACATGGACAAAATTTTGGTTATTGTGTTTAGAATCAATTAAAACGTATTTAAATAGTTTTAATTTTTTGCGTAGCAGTACAAAAGGCTGAATGGTTTGTGACCGTTGCCTTACAAAAAAAAATTGGTTTGATGGAAGAGCGGTGACGAGTGACGATAGAGCAGTTTGGCGAAGCTCGGATAGAAGACAGACACTGCTCAGATTTGTTACAAAGCTTAATAAATTATAAGCATTAGACTCCGTTCGCATGGATTATAAAATTTCAACTCCCTATTTCACCCCCTTAGGGGTAAAATTTTCAAAAAGATAGGTAGTACAGTTAATCTGATTAAGAAATTGATCTTTTACTTACCCAGTTTTTGAAATCACTGAAATATTTTTAATGCCATTACCTCTAATTATAATATCATAGACAGCATTATCAAAGATACAGCCACAGCCACAGGGCGGCGCGGCGTTACCACAAGGCAGATGAGTTGGCACATATCTTTAAAATACCTACTTCGTTAGTGCTGATTGACCTATTCCGCTAATTGCTAATTAGTTACCGTCTGATTAACTAAAGTCTAAACTGATAATTATTATACAATAAATACAATGTATGGAACTTATGAAATGATATGTGCCGCAAATACTTACCTTTAAGTTAATTGTAACACGTAAATAATAATAATTAGTAAAAGTAACTATAAAATATTCTGTAGAAGCAGGAGTTATTTTGCAAAAGTCCATGATATCCAAAGAATAAAACGACATGTTCGTCGCTCGTTGCATGTTGTAACAACCATCACATCACATCACATCACACTAATATTATAAAGGCGAAAGTTTGTATGTGTGTGTGTGTGTGTATGTTTGTTACTCCTTCACGCAAAAACCACTGGACGGATTTGGCTGAAACTTAGAATGGAGATAGGTTATACCCTGGATTAGCACATAGGCTACTTTTTATCCCGGAAAATCAAAGAGTTCCCACGGGATTTTTAAAAAACCTTCATCCACGCGAACGAAGTCGCGGGCACTAGCTAGTTCATAATAATTGTCTTTTTCAGCGCATTATAGCAAATTAAGGTTTTTATTCCTTGGCTATAAAATGTTCGTCCGTGGTGGTATTTTAAAGTCGGGTTTTAGTTTTGAACTTTATCTTGTTCATTGACAAAGTTACTAACTACCGGTAGTAATGCCATTTAATAAATAAAATTATACTTTCATCAGCCTGTTTGCTTGTCCGTCTTCATTATTGCAACAAGTGTAGAACAGCTTTTAATATAAATAATACATTAGACAGCGATATAAATGTTTCACTAGACGCGACGCTTCATTGTAACATGTTCCAACGAATATCGGTGCCCGCACAGCTGATCGTAACTGCTTAGACGCAGTTCGTTTCTAGGAACATAGATATACGTAATAACAGACTGTAGGCACACTTAACGACAGTCATGAAACTTAAGTAACTAAATGAATAAAAATGTTTTTTTTTAAGAATATTAGCCATGTTAAATGACTAATATTCCCCTTTCGTCTCCAACTAAGCGTCAGGCTTGTGCTAGGAGTAGGTACGACAATAGTGCAACGGGCGGGGTTTGAACCGTCGACCTTTCGGTTTTCAGTCCACTCCTTTACCGGTTGAGCTATTGAGGATCTTATTATCTAATTTAAAGATTATTTTTAATATGAATTTTTCATTGTACTAATTTTGCATACCTCATTGTGTAAGGTGAAACATTTCTACTGGACAATATACCTATATGTTACTGGACAATATATATTTAATAACATCTCATTGTAAGAAATGTTTCTGCAAATAAAGAATCTTGAATCTTGAATTAAAACCTCGAGGCTTCACCTACACTAACAGGCGTCCAATTAAATAAATAGATAATAATTTATTCATAAGAATGCAGGTTACGTAAAGTTAGAATATCACAGTTTTAGAGCCTTATAGGTACATTCTACCAATAAATTAATGGTGTATGAATATCTGATATTTCAAAGTCAAAGTAGGGATGTAAGCTAATACTGTACCAAATTTCATCAAAATCGGTTAAACCGTTGGGCCATGAAAATCTAACAAACAGACAGACAGACAAACTTTCGCATCTATAATATTAGTATGGATTTAAAACTCTTTGTCACACTGCCACGCTGGCTGGCCCGCGTCACATACCTAGTCGTTTCATTCTGGTTTAAGACTTTTATTAGTTCCATAAAGGAATTTCCACTTAAATGAAACATACCGGCTATGTTACAGAGTTCAAAATTACATTTTAGAGCGCACAATAATTATAGATATGTTAGTAGACAATTCATAGCTTACATATTAGCCAGTTTAGGTGAATCTGTAACCGTAGTATCTAGTGGAACATTTATATCGCTGCATACTAACATACCTACGTGCCTCGTACCTGTAATATTACACCGCATGCTTCTGTTATGAATTTGGGTTGCTCCGCACTTTTTATAATCCTTATGTTTTACGTCATAGAGGTTATATTTGCTTGTGTTAAATTAGTAATATGAGCCGTTGAGTCAGTGAATTTATTGTTTTTGTTTAAAAAAAAATGTATGGTTTGGTCATGTTTCTTGTGGTTTAGGTATGGAAATGTTTGGCAGAAATTAGTATTGTTATACGATATCTTTATAGAGTAAAAAATCTGGTAATTTGTTTGCGTGCGTTGAAATTAATTTAGGGCAAATTAATTGAAATCCAGGCAGTATTCGTATAGTTTTTTTTTCACGCTTGACAACACAGAGATAATTCATCATAGGACTATCTGAAATGGTTTCAGCCTGGAACTATCACGATCCAAACCCACAAATGTCTGGTAGGTTACTTAGTATGGTTGTATAGTTATAGTATAGTGACCAGTGGTTTTAAAAACAGCCATAAATGACAATGTAGGCTAGAGTACTGAGGTGTACTCACGCTGAAACAAACCGCGAACCAGGGTACGTACCGACACATACCTATCTACCACACCGTTAAAGCTGGGAACTCCATACTAAAACTTGGAAACACCGGACTTTTTTTAAGCTTGCTTCATATGCATGCTCTGTCCGGTCTAGTCGAAAGCTAATCTATACTTCTATTCTATATGATTTTTTAAAATAAAATAAACAAATAAATAAACTTTTATTTCAGGCCATTAGACCCATAATTGTGTTAGTATGACAAATAACTTAAACTATGTTAGTAGGTACTTATTTCTAGCTTAACAAGTAATTCTATAACTAAAACTATAACTAAAAAGCCCGAGGCCGAGCTTCTATCAGTGTGTAATTGATTAACTCTGAATCGATTGAATCCGATAAAATACTCGTATAATAATGCGTACGAGTACAAATTGTCACACGTAAGGACCTGCCGCGCGCCGCCTGAATCTAGCGGCTCCCTCGGACTTGTTTGACTTCGTCTGTCCATCCGAATCCATAGTGAGGGGTCTTTCAACGCTGCGCTTTCCGATGCGAGGTCGCCATTATAGCATCTTGGGACCCCAACGTCTATCGACCTCACAGAAAATGGCCTTTTAAGGCACTTAAGAAAAAAAAAAAAGATTCCGACGAATTGAGAACCTCCTCCTTTTTTCGAAGTCGGTTAAAAATAAATTATCTATACATGGCTACAACAAGAAAAAAATTAGGTAAAAAAAAAAAAGAAAAAAAATCCGGAAATATTCAAAATGATTGAAAACCTACTATACAGCGAGACGCATCATTTCCATCTGAACGGACTAAGCATCCGGTTGAAGTTGCAGCCGTGGTACAATAATGCATGCGAGTACAAATTGTCACACGTATGTGATACGTATTCATAGGAATAGGTATGTGATATAGTCTGATAGCACATCCATGATTGTGAGTGTAACATTTGACTGTGATCTACAAGGTACCAAAAGCTTAATTTGCTGTAATCCGCTAAACCAGACAAATCTGTATGGTGCAACATGCAGCATGCGATATGCACCGCTCGCCCTCCCACTGCTAAACATGCAGGAAAAGCCAGCCACCAAACAAGCAATACGCACCACCACCACGTAGCACCAAACAAATTCCAACACCACTCGACGCGCGTTTCGCCCCGACACCGGAGCATCCTCAGGAGATGTAGAGCTTACAATGCACAATTGCAAAAGTAAATTTTGCAATTGTTTAATCGTCTGGTTTAGCGGATTATTTTGGTTCCTTGTATGTCATGGACTTCCGCAAAGTAACGCTTGCTATACAACATGACTGTGATTTGTGAACGATCATCGAATAATAAAATTAATCAGCCTAGAAACCAAAGAGTTGAAGTAAAACTCATCCCTCCACTTTTAATATACGAGTAGGTATCTTCAAGTCAAGAGTGAATAGGCTTTTTCTAGGCAGGCGCACTCCATCTTAGGCTGCATCATCATTTGTCAGCAGGTCTAATTGCAGCTTGGCGAGTTTATAAATAAAACTGACGTGGAAATTTTAGTTTCAAAGTACATAGTTTCCAAAAAATTGTTAGTGAAAGGAAAAATGGTTGAACTTCGAAAATAGCTTTTCAAAAAATTCCCCCCTAGCCTCAATACACTTCCGCATTCGGGTGAACCACCTTATGAAACATTTGAAAAAAATTATCTTGAAGTCGTATCAACAATGTTATCTATTAACTTGCGTGTAAATCGAGCTTGATATTAGCTACATAACTCTGCCCAATACTCGTAAATACCCTGTTAAATATCTAAGTACTTACGCTAAAAAACGTGGAAAAGTAAAGTATAAAAAACATCTCATTGAATCAAGACAAAATAAAAAAAATTACACTTGTGGGTAGTTACGTACAGCCGAGCGAATGGCGATAATAACCAGTTGGCTCATTTGCATGTTAACTGTCGAAGGAGGCGGACGTGTTGCATCGTTAATGAGTAACATGTTGCGCTGTGGAAAAGGATTCCGATCGAGATGGTGATTTGAATGTTTACTACGTGCAGTACATCTTGTTTTGAATGTAATTTCTTGGTTGTTAAATTGATTTGCAACATGTTTTGTGCTATAGAAATAACTAAGCTATAAGAGGTTGAAGGAACACAACTATGTACACATGTGCCAAAAAAGCATTTTTTGATAATAATCTTTTATGCTATAGTAAGGTTTCGGGTTAGAATGTTTAAAAGTCAGGTCAGGTCGTGCATGGAGTACTGCAGTCACCTTTATGATGGCTCTGCTAAGTACCAACTAGCAGCTCTGGATGCCGTTGACCGTCGAGCTAGGAGACTTATAGGCGAAGACTCTCCTTTGATGGCGAAACTTCAAAGTCTCGATCACCGCCATAAGGTCGCCGGCTTATCGGTGTTTTATAGGATATATTTCGGAGTGTGCACAGGAACTTTTCGATTTTGTCCCCCCTTCACCATTTTACCACCGAACCGCAAGACGTCGGGCGAGTTTCCATCCTTATGTCGTCGACATTCCATCTACACGCACGAAACGTTTTGCGTCTTCATTCCTCATACGCATGGCTAAGGTTTGGAATACTCTCCCGCGATCTGTGTTTCCTACCAATTACAATCCGGGTATCTTTAAAACAAGAGTGAATAGGCACCTTCTAGGTAAACACGTCCAATCTTAGACCACATCATCACTTTCCATCAGACGTGATTGTGGTCAAGCGCTTGCCTATAGTGAATAAAAAAAAAGTTAATTTAAAGTTTTCTTTCGGTTTATTCTTTGAACTTTACTTATTTTGACTTTGATAGGAATAAGAGAGAAGATGGGGAGTTGTGGGAAGTAAATTGTCATACAAGAAACTAGAAAAAGCAATAAACAAGTCTCTATACTTGCGTGTGAAGCCGCAGTAAAAGCCAATAGCAAATAAAATGACGCATGCAAATTAGATGTAGGTACGTCAAAAGTTATACTAACTGCACCATTAATTCATATTAAACCTAAGCCAATCACATTACGTCTGAATATTTAAACAGGTGTTTAATACAGAAAGCGCGTACAAATTACAACGAGGTAAAGCATGGAACACACACGGTATGGTACATAAGACATTTTTAATAGATTTTAAAAATCTATTTTTCAATAAATTTAGTACCAAGATTTCATTCAATAATGTAGAAAAAAATCGGTATGTATGTGTAGTAACATAGAACACATACATACCGATTTTTCCTCATTTGTGATTAGTCTCCATTGAGATTTGCTGCAGTAGTGGCATCATTCGCGTGAATATAGGTTTTTTTTTAAATCCCGTAGGAACTCTTTAATTTTCCGGGATTAAAAGTAGCTTACGTGTTAATCCAAGGTGTAATCCATCTCCGTTCCGAATTTCAGCCAAATCCGTTCAGTAGTTTTTGCGTGAAGGAGCAACAAACATATACACATATTACATACACACAAACTTTCGCCTTGATAATATTAATGTGCCTTTATAAATCATACACGCACGTTCCTGAATCCTGATGTTCTGCCATGCGTTGACTCGCTTTGCATCTGTTCAAGCCTTAATTGATGGGGAGAGAAGAGGGGGGAAAGGGTTTATCAAAATGATCCCAAGCTTCGCGGATAAACAGCGGATACGAATGCAAGAAGCGATTCCATTGCGTGCGACGATCGGCCCTTAATTTGCATCCTAACAGCTCGCCGGTCTTCTAGCGGGTGCCCATTAGATGATCCGATATCGTGTGCGATATCATTATTCCAAATGGAAGTTCGTTAACTAGGAAAGAGTAACTAGGCAACAGTTAATATTAATTAATATTAATATTAAATAATAATTAAGCGTGCCTAAAAAACCATAGTCATGTTGTGCGACCATATAGGATTACAATAAGGTCAAAATGTATCAATTTAAGAATTAAGTTAAAGTAGTTATTGTAATCTGTTTTGGTTGACAATAAATAAATAAATAAAATAAAATAAAAGTTAATTATAAATTGTTAATTTACACCTCAGCTATCTACGAAGCTCAAATACGTCGGTGCCACTATCAAAATAAAGTCCATTGTTCAGTTTTCCAGTGGTAGAGTCACAAAACGTAGCAAGCTCTAGTTGTCTTCATGATATAAGTAATTTTTTTTGTTTTCTTCTAGCGGTGACTTGGATCTTCACATTCACAAAATTCGTCGTCTACACTCTACAGACTACACATCCGATATAGTTAAAACCCCACACTCTCGTAGAGATTTTCACACTCTAGCGTGCTCTTACTATGGTTTTGTATAGCGGCTCCTTGTAACTCTTTTTGCAACAACTTTTACATGACTATATTATGTATCTGTAAAAAGTTGAAGTGAAAACTTGAAAATATCCTTATTTCTAATTTTTTGTGTAGATTATGTGATCTCTATGTTTATTTTAAATGGATGTCCTATTTCTGATAATAAGCTAGTTACTAGGTTGTCGTGCTGCGATGTCATATCGGTTAGTGTAAAGACGCCCTTCACTTGCTTCTTCGTTTACACATACATTAAACCTTTCAAGTCAAATACTTTGTATACGACTTCGCATGTCTCAAGACAAGATTTTACTGTCCAAACTGGCAGGCGTCTGTTTCATTAACTACTTCACTTGTGTTTACCTACTATATATCTTCTCTGGTGCAGTAACTGAATGTTCCCTAGATCTCGAGGTCGAAATCACGTTTTCGGGTATTTTTTTCGACATTTTGCACGATAAATCAAAAACTAACTAATTTTTGAAAACCTGTCCATAGATACCCCACACGTATGGGTTTGATGAAAAACAAATTTTGAGTTTCAGTTCTAAGTATGGGGAACCCCCAAAATTTTATAGTTTTTTTTTTTCTATTTTTGTGTGAAAATCTTAATGCGGTTCACAGAATACATCTACTTACCAAGTTTCAACAGTATAGTTCTTTTAGTTTCGGAAAAAAGTGGCTGTGACATACGGACGGACAGACAGACAGACATGACGAATCCATAAGGGTTCCGTTTTTTGCCATTTGGCTACGGAACCCTAAAAAGATTACTAAGGTTAGGTAAAGGTAAAATTTTTGTCCAACAACATGTGCGATCTGTTTTACTTTAACTTTAACCGACTGGTACATGGTTGAACCATAACTTGTTTACTTTATATTAGTAATTTATGTCAAACCATAATTAACTACGTACTTAGGTACTCTTATGGTTTGATCAACATAATCGCGAATCGATTATAAATCTATACTAATAAATAAAATTGGAGTGTCTGTCTGTAATTTCGAAATAACTACCGCATATTAAGGTCATATGGTTATTTGAACGACACTATAACTGAATCACACGTTTTTAAAATTTTTGTCTGTCTGTCTGTCTGTCTGTCTGTTTGAAAAGGCTAATCTTGGGAACCGCTGAACCGATTTTGACGGGATTTTCACAGACAAGTAGAGAATTGGCCAGGGAATAACATAGGCTACTTTTTTAACCGACTTTCAAAAAGGGAGTTGTGTTTTTCTACCTATGTAGTATGTACACCGAAATCTCCGAGATTTCTGAACCGATTTGCGTCATTTCTTTTTTAATCGATAGAGGAACTTTGCGACATTGTTTCATAAAAAATTTGGAGTCCAACTCCTCAATCCTGATGCTGCAGGGGATCTGACCAATCCACGCGGGCGAAGCTGCGGGCATCAGCTAGTCGATTATAAATTCTTCCATAAACGATGTATCAGAGAGGTACCTATAGGAGTGGATCGACTAAAGTACTTAGTAGTTAGTACACCATTCAGTGTCACTGTTATCAGTGTCAGTGAACGATGCTAATGCATGTTAACCATTACCAGTTATTAGGTTACTGCATGTAACTACATCGCTGCATAAACGTTTTCGCTCTAACATGGTACTTTAAACGTGCGATAACGGTTATCTAGTGTTTAGACTCTTTGCGGTGACTAACTGTTAGTTAGTCTAATTGACCTTTTATTTGAATATCCGATAGGTACTATTCTAACAAGTGCATAATCATCATCATCACCAATCTCCGGCCAACTACCGAGCATGGTTCTTTTTTTAGGGTTCCGTACCTCAAAAGGAAAAACGGAACCCTTACAGGATAACTTTGTTGCCTGTCTGTCTGTCTGTCTGTTAAGAAACCTATAGGGTACTTCCCGTTGACCTAGAATCATGAAAGGCAGGTAGGTAGGTCTTATAGTACAAGTACAGGAATAAATCTGAAAACCGTGAATTTGTGGTTCCGTCATAGGAAGAAAAATAAAAATGTGTTTCAATTTTCAAAGTCAGATTACTATACCAAGTGAGGTATCATAATATGAAAGGGCTTTACTTGTACATTCTAAAACAGATTGTTATTTATTTTTATGTATAATAGTTTTTGATTTATCGTACAAAATGTTGGAAAATATACCCGAGTACGGAACCTACAGTGCACGAGTCTGACTCGCACTTGGCCGGTTTATTTATTCGCTTCAAGTTAACCCAAGAATGCAATCTTACGGTGGTAAGTGATGACTGATGGTAAAGTTCAGAGTATTTAGGCCACAGGCCACCACGCTGACCAAGTGCAGATTGTCAGATTTAAGTACACTATTGAGAACATTAATTGTAGATAACTCGCTAATGTTTTCTTTCACCGTTAAAACTAGTGATATCTAAGTAATTGACCGTTTATTTGCCTTTAGTTTGTAATGCTGATAAAAGACCTATTGTCACATCTATATTCATCTCAACCATTCGCTGGTCTACTACTGAGTACGTGTCTCCTCTCAACATGAGACAAGTGTAAATTTAAAATATATAACACCCCGGACAAGTGAAGGTTACAGTAACTAGAAAAGAGCTGATAACTTTCAAACGGCTGAACCGATTTTCTTGGATTATAGCTAAGAACACTCTCGATCAAGCCACCTTTCAAACTAAAAAAACTAAATCAAAATCGGTTCATTAGTTTAGGAGCTACGATGCCACAGACAGATACACATGTCAAACTTATAACACCCCTCTTTTTGGGTCGTGGGTTAAAAGGTTAGGTTTAGTCCACCAGACTGACCAAGTGTGGATAAGCAGACTTCACACACACCTTTGAGAACATTGGAAAACTCCTTCACCGTACTAATTGATGTGTATGTAAGTAGGTAAATATACTAGTAGTATTTCTATATTGCTCTTTTATTATGTACATATAAAACTCATTCAATTTATCTGTCTGAGAGCTATTCCAAAATTTTCTCGTGCAAACGAATTAGCTCGTAAATTTTATATTTGTAAAAGAATTTTGGAAATACGCCAGATTTGAGATTTTTTGAGTTTCCTTAACTAATTATTATTAAACTGTTTAGTTATTAGCGGTATTTCATTTTTATATCGATGCGCCACTATGACAAAATAAATAAAGCAGAGTTTGAGGTGTTACAAAAAAGTCGCTGTACCTCGACTCTGTAGGTGTGCGTTGTGCCTTCTTTGTTTTGGAAGTTTGTAGTCTATAAAGCTTCGTACCTATTTGAAATCAAGTGTAAATTAAAAACTTATAACACCCCCGACAAGTGAAGGTTACAGTAACTGGAAAAGAGCTGATAACTTTCAAACGGCTTGTTGGATTATACTAAGAACACTCTCGATCAAGCCCCACCTTTCAAACAAATAAACTAATTTAAAATCGGTTCATTAGTTTAGGAACTACGGTGCCACAGACAGATACACAGATACACACGTCAAACTTATAACACCCCTCTTTTTGGTCGGGAGTTAAAAATTGAATCGCCGCGCCGCTATGACAAAATAAATAAAACTGAGTTTGATATGTCACAAAAAAGACGCTGAACCTCGATTTCACTCTATAGATGCGTGTTGGCCCTTACTTGATTTGGAAGTTGGCACGCTATAAAGCCGCGTACCTATTTGAAATCGTAAAATCGTCTGTAAAGATGACTTTAAAACAAAAGCCAGCTGGAGAAATTGACCACTCCTGCAAATGGAATGGTTTTGCATGGTCAATCGTAAAAACCACCATAAAAGTAACTTGAGACTCCATTACATCTCAGTCAAAGTATCACCATTTACTGTTTAGTGCCTTGAGGTAATATCTTATTTATGAACGCTAAATAGAGAGATGCGTTTACATGGACAAATAACTTTAGATGACTTTTATATTGATACCTACTAGTTGTAATGTGCGGCTTTGTGAATTGTTCCAGCCGGTAACTGGATGGGTGACCACTTTTGGAAAGTGCCTATTGGGAACTTTGTATGCCTGGGAGACTACGTTTTAACCATGATATTTCCATCACTTTTTGGGGGCAGAAAAATAAAAATAAAGTTTTGCAACATACCTACTCGTACTTATTAAAATATGAAAGAGCTTGTTGTGCGGTCCTCAAATATGTTTTACTTATAACTTTAAAATAAATGGTTTTAAAGAAAGCTATCCAGTTATTATCTCCGATGAATCTTAACTCTTGAAAAAAAAACAGAAACTAGTTGTTTACAATGCAGAACATTCATCATTCATTGTACGGAACCCTCTTCACGCGAGTTTAACTTGTACTTGTCTGGTTTTTCCGCACTCAACCAGTCGACCTACGATAAGTAAAAATTTGACTTTGAAGTCACTTACTATATTAGGGTACTAATATAGTTAGTACTAGAAGATGCCCGCGGCTTCGCCCGCGTGGATTTCGGTTTTTTTTAAATCCCGTAGGAACTCTGATTTTCCGGGATAAAAAGTAGCCTATGTGCTAATCCAGGATATTATCTATCTCCATTCCAAATTTCAGCCAAATCCATTCAGTAGTTATTGCGTGAAAGACTAACAAACACACACACACACACACATACAAACTTTCGCCTTTATAATATTAGTGTGATACTATAGTTAGTGTTAGAATTACATACTAACTATTAACTATACTAAGTTACTTGTATTGGACTTTCTTAGTACCCTAATCGCGCAAAACACAGTTACGGGTTACCTCCTACTTTGTTTCTAAACAGTCAATCCTATTGTTTATAAAGTAGGCATCGAACATTCACATCATCCCCATCAACATAGATCAAACATTTGATATACAATAGTGTTGCGATAGGTATTAATGATACACCATGCTTATAACGCAGACTAAATGACAAAATAGACGGTGTCCTGGCTAACAAATGTGTTCATAAAGTGAAGCTGGTTGTTACGTAGCGCGTAGTAGCTGTGCATCGCGGAAGCTTTCAAAGTCATTTCGAACGCGGTGCGGTGATAGAATGTTGGAATGGTATTATCAGAAGTAGCATATAATATTATGTTGTTCTACATAAAGAAATACAAACGTATCAGTTCATTTCAGTGTAAACTGACTGTCCTGTCCAAACTGTCCAAACTGAACTTTGGACAGTCACAAAATAATGACATTTCTTCTTCTTTATGTGCCTCTCCATTACTGAAAGTCAGCAGTCAGTTTTTTGAACTTCTCCTTGTCCATGGCTAGCCGGAATAGTTCTCCTACTGTTTTTATGCCAGTCCACTCCCTTATGTTACGTAGCCATGACTTCTTCCTTCTTCCCACCCCTCTTTTTCCAGCAATTTTCCCATCATAATGACATTTGCCAGACCATAAAAAATATTAAAAAAATTAGCAGACTTGTGACATTTTATTACTCAAATATCCACATTTCAATGGGTGAAAGTAATTTTTTTTTAAATAAGCTTATATGAACCTGTTTCTATAAACATTTCTTTTAAGCTATATCTAGAGACATTGTTGAGTTTGCCTGAAAAATATCTGGATCTAGTTCTGCCATGGGCGCAATCACTTATATAATTATATCTTTAGATATTGTATACATTTTTATATGTCTTCGTTTGCACACGTCAAAGCATAGAATTAGAAGCTTGGACTAGAAGCAAATTGAATTAGGTTCCTGGGACCTGGCACCGCACGAATTTATTTATTTATTGTTTATTTATTTAATTAGAACGGATATTTCAGTCCAATTACACTAATTAAATTACACATTAAAAATAAATTTGTTACGTCAATAATCTAATATGTAAACTACAAATTCTCGCAAAATTGCAGATATATCCTATCCTTATGTATACGAATGTATAGATATATCCTATCCCTACTTTCCATTATTTTCCAATAGTCTTTGTCCTTTCATACATTGCAATGCATGGTTTTGTGATGCTAATAATGCATTCGTCGTATTGGCAAACTCGTCCTTTGAATTGAATACACTTGGCAAACTTTGACGTAAAGTTTTGTAAAGTTACCTAATACAGGCTTTACTATTTCCTCCCTCCTATATCCTCGTTTTTTCAATTTAAACCGCTAGGATATGGAACGCCCTTCCGACATTACTTTTTTTCTCTAATTTTAATATGGGTACCTTCAAGTCAAGAGTAAATAGGCATCTTCTAGGCAAGCGCTCCACCTAAGGTTGCAATTGCAGCCAAGCGCTAGTCTACAAATTAAAAAAAACCGGCCAAGTGCGAGTCAGACTCGCGCACTGAGGGTTCCGTACTCGGGTATTTTTTCCAACATTTTGCACGATAAATCAAAAACTATCATACATAAAAATAAATAAAAATCTGTTTTAGAATGTATGTATACGTAAAGCCCTTTCATATTATGATACCCCACTTGGTATAGTTATCTTACTTTGAAAATTGAAAAACATTTTAATTTTTTTTAAAAAGATGTAAGTAAACATAAATTCACGGTTTTCGGATTTGTTTATTAATTAACTTGTGCCACAAGACCTACCTACCTGCCTTTCATGATTCTAGGTCAACGGGAAGAACCCTATAGGTTTTCTTGACAGACACGACGGACGGACGGACAGACAGACAACAAACTGATCCTACAAGGGTTCCGTTTTTCCTTTTGAGGTACGGAACCCTAAAAAAAGTAACTCGTAGATAAACAAAATGTTGCGTGCCCATCTTATGATTTATCACGACAGTATACGATGCCATCTTTCTTTGTATGAACTTCGATCTTAGTGACTAGATTAGCAAGACTTGTTTAGAGGCAAAGCGGAAGCCTATGTGCAATGAGTAAGACCTAGACGACCCTAAAAAGGATATCTATTAACATTTTATTTGCATTTACATTCTAAGGCCTCATTCGCACGAGACCTTTTTAACGTCCGTTAAAAAAGCGTTCAAATAGAACAAATACATTCCCAAGTATCTGTTCACACGTCAACGCTTTTTTAACGCCCACTTTGTATTATCAGCGCAACGTCGGGTTTTAATGCAACGCTTTTTTAATGCTCGTGCGAATTAGGGCTTAGCCCTTACACCACCACGAAGCCACAATTCAAAGTGCGCGATAAAAAAGCGCTGACGTGTGAACAGATACTTGGGAATGCATTTGTTCTATTTGAACGCTTTTTTAACGGACGTTAAAAAAGCTCTCTCGCGAATTAGCCCTAACTGCCTGTTTAACGTTTTATTACACTCTAATGACGACTGTCATATTATACTAGCTGATACCCGCGACTTTATCCGCGTAGATTTACGTTTTTCAAATCCCGTGGTAGCTCTTTGATTTTCCGGGATGAAAACTATAAATGCAATATATTACGTCGAACTATTGCTCCGTTGCGATAAATTATTTTGAAAATCTAAATCCTTATACATATGTATTTACTTTATACATACTTACTTAGTATATTCTTATAACTTGAACTTATATTCATATAAGATTAGGTCTAGTTTTTTTTAAATACATTTAACATATAGATAAAACTTATATGGGAAGCGTTTCATGTTTTGCTAATGTCTTAAAATTCAATCAATTTTATGTTTTAAAGCCTAATCCATAAAGTTTAGAATTGCCATAAGACACACAACAGGTGTTACACAATCTAAATTTTATTAACTTTACGGCTAATAAATTCTAATGTGGTTCGTAAACTCGAGGTAATATTGTAATTAGAGCTAGAACTTAATATTATAAAAGTTCATTATAAAAAAAAAATACATGACGTAAAACTGTCTTAATTCAGATTACTCAAATATTTTAGAATCGTTTCATTTTTTTTTATTTATTAATTTGCAGACACAAAAAAATCCTTAAAAATATGTCTCGCCAAACTGCATCACAGTTTGTTATTACATATTATTATTTATTATTGTCAACATAAATTATTTTAAGGCCATTTTTTTCTGTGTCATTGTTAACCGGCGCTTCCAAAATCAATGGTTTATAGTTTATACCCACTTGCATATTTTTAATTGTAATTTTAATTCAATTAAAACTTTTTTCTTGGATATATGTTTATAATAATTAGTAATTGGATTAGTGTAATCGGATTATGTCCGTTCTAAATAAATAATAATAAATAAATAATAATAATAAACTTGCAGAGAAACTATACTTGATCATAAGTTTAGTCTGGCAAATGCTTCTGAAAGATCAACAAGTTTAACAGGGCTCTCTCCGTCACTCATATCATACAATCATAGTTCCGATTTCATTTGAATATTAAGCAACCAAAGTCCATGAAATCTTGCAGACATATTCTAGAAACTAATATCTATGTCTGTGGTTTTCCAGATTTCTGTTAAAATATTCGGTTTCAAAGTTACGCGGTCTTAAAAATTTACATACAAATCTTTGAGCCCCTGTAATTTTAAAACTACATATTTTTAGAAAAATCTAAAACACCACAGGCACAGATATTAGTTTCTAGAATATGTCTGCAAAATTTCATGGACTTTGGTTGCTTAATATTCAAATGAAATCGGAACTACGATTGTATGAAACGAGTGACGGAGAGAGCCCTGTTAATACTCTAGGATCTAAGAAGTCTATTTGCCTATGTTTAAGGATTCATATCGGTCTTTTACTGTTACAGTATTTAGCGCACCCTTCCATCATACTCCTCCCCCAATAATTATGGTTTCGTATTTAAATACAGCTCACTTGGCATGCATAACTCTGCGCGTGCGTGCCAGCCACATTATTCATATGACACCTCGTACGTACCGGTATGACAAACGCATTCAATGCGCGCTATGATTGATAGTGTAATAGTCTTTAACCGACTGCTAAAGGAGAAGTTATCATTGTAGATCAGATTTCGAACAAAACAATCCATACGTCTTAAATTATAAGATTTAAAATCAGCCTCCTAAATTATCGAGATAATTATCTTGGTAAATATTTAATTTGATAATTATAATCCTATGATGATCAAACAGATAAATATCTAGTAAGCTAACATGATTCTAAAGTAAATATTGATAGGTTACATTATATGTAATCCATTAGTTAACAGTTACTTAATCTACCGTTAAAGTAGTTTCAAGCTATTTAAAATCATCTGTATTATTTAACTTTTTGCATCGAGCCTATAATAATCCAGTTGTTTTTGGTTTTAACTTTTAATGCAGTCAAAGTTTGACCAAATAGAGTCCTATTCTTTCGAAGCATGTTGTATTGATAATGATCATTTCAATTTTAAGTACCTATTACTTTTTACACAGATCATCAACCTCATCTTTTTTGTTCTTCAGTATTTATGAAAGATTTTGTTTGTCATAATATATTATTATTAAAGATTTATCAATGACTAGCTGATACCCGCGACTTCGTTCGCGTGGATGTAGGTTTGTTAAAATTCCCGTGAGAACTCTTTGATTTTC
The DNA here is from genome assembly GCF_905333055.1 of Maniola jurtina. Classification (NCBI taxonomy): domain Eukaryota; kingdom Metazoa; phylum Arthropoda; class Insecta; order Lepidoptera; family Nymphalidae; genus Maniola; species Maniola jurtina. Next base: position 3,439,643 of record NC_060051.1, read on the forward strand.
CGGGATAAAAAGTAGCCTATGTGCTAATCCAGGGTATAATCTATCTACATTCTAAATTTCAGCCCAATCCGTCCAGTAGTTTTTGCGTGAAGGAGTGACAAACATACAAATACACACACACACACACACACACATACAAACTTTCTCCTTTATAATATTAGTGTGATAATAATTATTATCATTTCTAACCCTGTTAGAAATAATAATAATTATCATTTCTAACAGGGTTATCTCAGGGTTTAACAGGGTTTCTGTTAGAAATGATAATAATTATTATCATTTCTAACCCTGTTACAATTCCAAAAATGTCGGTTTATTCGTAATCTTGTTACACCTCATACACAAATCAGTGAATTATCTCGATTAGGTTAAATTATACCTATAAATTGTAACTATAAAAATGGTAAACCAAGTAATTATGTTACTTTAGATATACTGTTAGCTATCGCGAAATGAAACAACTCGTATCTGTGAATAGAGAGGTGTGGCGATAAGAATTTGTCCTGTTTTGATAATTTCACGATTTGATACTTCAACCACCTAGGTAGTTACTTTAGGTTTAAACCAATAAACACATTTTTAATGTATCTTTGTTAACTTACTGACTAATTAGTTACTTTTTGTACATTTTACACTTACTTTCTGTATTCTATAAAAAATTCCTTTCACACATTCTTCAAATATGGAAAATCTCAATGTTACTTGATACAGTAACACGATGAGGCCCGTCAAGGCTGTTGCTATCTCACTTATTTATATGGAAAACACAGGAAACAGCACGATGAAGCGCATTTTTGTTGCACCTTCGCTGCCCATAATGAGTAAATTTAAAGTCAGTACTAATCTTCACTAGTAGCTCTTATTGAAAGCTATTTGATTTGCTTCCTGGCGCCTATTTACACGTGTTCAGAATTTTAAGTATGCAGGTAGGCACTATCTGGTGAAGTTTGGATAATTTCTTCATCGTTCACGTTATTTATATTTTTGTATTTACATGTGATATTTACTTGTTTAAAACCTTTAAAATTATTAATCTTTCTGTAATCTGTTGTCTGTCGATAAGTTATTTAGCAACGTTGCAAAAATTAAATGATCCTTTTTTACAAATATCAACGTTGCTTAGTAACTTGTCGACAGATTACAGATAGATTGATTATTTATTAATTTTGACCGTTTGTCAAAAGCCAAACCTTCGGCTTCTAGGAATTAATTCATTCATCGCACATCAAGACATAAACATTAAGGGACAACTGCCTGTTTCTAAACTTTAACCAACCCCTTAGTTGTGTCAAATCCAATACGTTTTTAGGGTTCCGTACTCAAAAAAAACGGAACCTTAATAGGATCACTTTGTTGTCTATCTGTCCGTCGACGTCCGTCCGTCGTGTCTGTCAAGAAACCTATAGGGTACTTCCCATTGACCTATAATCATGAAATTTGGCAGGTAGGTAGGTATTATAGCACAAGTACAGGAATAAATCTGAAAACCGCGAATTTGTGGTTATATCAAAATTAAAAGTAATCGTTGAAGACAAGTCTGTTATTATAGCTTCCATCACTCGACTTAGTATTTGCTTAAATTGCTTCAAAGCCAATACGTAATTTGGTATCACGCGGGGGATTTCTTAGCTCTTGGCGCGGGGCCAGCAGCTGGCGAGTGCTTGACAACCCACTTGACCTGGAATACGCACCGCACAATGCCGTTTGTGGCGAATTACGGCGGAATTTTAAGGTTTTCATGCTGTATAGTCACTTGAGTTTTGTTACAGCTTAATTAGCTTAGCTTTCAATTTTTAAAAATCATGATAGGTATACTGCCCTAAAAAAGTTGAGCTTAAGTTGATTAAGTTTGGTCATTTCATATTACGAGTATTTTATCTACATGATCTGTGGTGATTTTTAAAATGATTTTCTGATCCGTTTCGATCTTTATTAGATATATTTTATTAAAGTAGCTCATTCCCGCGATTTAGTTCGTGTGGAATTTGGTATTTTTAACAATCACGTTATAATTTTTCGAAATAATTCCGTAGGAAGGGTCTACGTTATGGAGTTAAAAGCTACATACAAACCCTCAAGTGTTTAGACCGAGCCTGGTTTGATAATATGTTGTCTGTTCCTACATTTATGTGTCAGTTCCTCAGTTTTTCCTGTTATAATATAAAATACTTATATAAATGAAATACATTATACCTATTAATGAAATATTTTCTCTCTTTCCAGATTAAATCCAAGGCGAAATCAAACGGAAGACCTCAACATTAGCATTTTAAGTTCAACCTGACAAAAGTTATCTGTGATCTCATTAAGTTAGTTTTAGTTAACAAAACAATCGCCTAACTATTAGTGCGCGAGGCAAATAGGAACGATTGAATAGCAAATGTTGATAACCATCCGGCTCGAAGGACCATTTTAAGTTGAGTGATTAAAATGGCTGCCGCAATTTAGTACTCGGTCATGGATGACAGATAGTATGTGTTGAAGGATGGGATAATGGAAGTTGGGGCGGTCGGGTCTTGAAAATGCCGCATGCGCACTCGAGTTCTGCGGCGAGCTCGGGCGGCGACGACCTGGGCTCCACGGACGAGGTCAAAGTATTTAAGGACGAAGGAGACGGGGAAGACGAGAAGAGAAGTTCGGAGAATTTGTTGGAGGAGAAGTCTAGTCTTATCGATTGGACGGAGAGTGAGGTGAGTTCTGTTGACCTTTTACTCTACGAATACTGAATGATAGAATGCATTCAATAGGTTTGTTATGGTGGAATGACAAATTAGTTGGCACAAGTTGGAAGTTTGAAAACTATAAGTTTGAAGTTCACACTTTTGAAGTGAAAGGAAGTTTGAGCTAAGTTGTTGTTGTTTATTTTAGTTATACCGCAGGTTATACCTACTTTAAAGAACAATGTTGCAAAACGAATTTCATACTTATGTTGTAAATGCGAAAGTGTGTCTGTCTCTTACCTTTTGATAGCCATCCGTTTAACCGATTTTGACAAAATTTGGTACAGAAGAAGTTTCTACGAGATTTTTAAAACGTATAAGTAGGTGGACGAAGTCGCAGACATCATCCAGTACGTAAGTTCTAAATAGTAATACAGGAACATAGTTTTTTCAAATAATTTGACCTTATATATGTGTCAAACGTAACAATGGTTAACTCAACGACGACGCTGGTCAATTAATTTTCCTTTTAAGTTTACATAACGAAAACGAAAAAGAGTGGAACTTACGAATTGAATTAAACTAACTTTTTTTTATTGCAATCGCAGCGCAATAGTTTGAAAATAAAATTAATAAGTATATTAAGTAACCGTCACAAGTTTTTTACATGCGTGAAGAATCGATTTCTATGGAACTAAGTGGGAGTAACATTTTGAACAAAATTAATGCTAATTCACGATTTGGTATGAATGAGTTTTTGAATTCGTTAATCTATGCATACCTACCTTTACAAAACAATTTTCCTCCGCCAAGTTTGTCTGTCTGTGCGCGCTAATATCAGAAACTACAGTAGGGATTTTCATTTGGAGAGAGAAAGTGTATCGAACTAAGTATGAAAAAATATACTTAACCGACTGGATTACATATATTTAACTTGTCATGCCTACATATATTATATCAATAGTTATTTATATATATTTGTATATCTCGATAATAAATTACATGGATTAATAACGGCTCCTTACTAATGCTTCGCCCTGATAAATGTGGTCTTGTCTCACCGATTAATTACATTATATGCTAAGTCTTTCTGACAGTGCCTAGACATCAACTTGAATTAGTACTGCGAATCACATTTGTTTAGGTCCAATAAAATAAATAATATTATATTACGCCTTTGTTAAGTCAGCAGCAAATCTTATAAACTTATTAACCGACTTCAAAAAAGAGGAGGTGCTTTTATTACACACACAGACACAGCTCACACGCACTGGTTATCAGTCTACATGGTTAAGTTTCGTAATTAATTTTTTCACATCCAAAAAACCTTTTTTCCTGTAAAATTCGTCATCATGAAAGTTTGGTATTGGAGTGTTGTAAATTGTAATCATATGTAGCTTGGGTAACTACGAATAAATTATTAGGATAGGTACCTAATAAATAATACCTTAAACAGCAAAGACCTATGATTCATCGATTAAATCGTTATAGGTGGTCTAACCATAACCTGCAGTCATAGGACAATTTAATGGTTTACAACATGTTTTAAACTTTCACAAACTACCATTTAGAGAGAATAATAAAGAATTATTTCACGCGGCGCTTCAATTCTTGAATTGTCGTCCATCATGTCTCCTATACAGGCGAACATAGCTTCTATATCTATACCGTTAAATGCTAAAATATCGTGCTCTACAATTGCGTGAGATTTGTATTATGGTTCGTCGGGTTGTAGCGACCAGCAGGTGCCAATTTCAGGTAGATCTCTATTGACATATTCTTTGAATTAAAACACAATTGTGTTAAATCTGATAACAATATATTAAAATGCAGTCAGCACATCCTGTTTCTACTCATTTTTAAGTGGAGTCATATTGGTGACATCTATTTGAAAAGCTACTTTATCATCTACATTATTAGGGTTATTTTAAATGGGGGAAGAATTTTAAACGGCTTTTCTTTTACTATTTATATTTTTTGAAATTCTATCGAAATTCAACGAAATGTTCAAATGTTTGGTTTTATTCATGTCCGCCCACTCACTCTGTAATGCTATTTGAACCAGTTTTTTCATCAGTAGCCTCACACGGATCAATTAGTCATCTTTACGGCACAACTTGTTCCCGTTGATGATCATTTACCGTCGAGAATTTTGATAAAACACCGTTTACGACTGCATCGAATTTTTATACGCTCCAAGTGTCGGTTGTTTTAATATTCATAAGGAGAAGCGGTTAGTGACCTCGTTATGTCCAATTCTACGCGTAGATAACGTCGTAGCAGTTCGTTTTGATGATTCAAACCATTCAATTAGTAGTAAAACGGCCACAAATAATGGAGATAACATCGCGTAACCCGTAGACGGACCGCCGAAAATCGCAAATTGTCCGTAAAAACAAACAAATCAACCACAATAACCGAAGCTAACAGCACCCAAAATACTTATTGTTGACAAAAAAACTATTGAGAAAAAAGTCACAGGTACGTTTCCGAAAATTTATGTAAAATATTGTATTCCAGCCGACATAAATTACGTAGTCATTGTATTATTTCCGAAAACTCTATTATTCGCTAGGAGGGGGCGCGAACACAATGCATGTCTACCTGCATTCAGGTATTTCTTATAATAAACACGGACTCCCACTGCTTTTGTCGACGAATTTACCTGTCGACCCCGAGAGGCGAGGGAGTGCAAACATTCCGTGGACACCTACAGACGAAATCTTGTATGAATCTGCTGTCTTTATTACCCCAACCCAAATTTTGAGTTCAAAGACCGAGACGGGGCATCCCATCAGATCTGTAGAACCCAAAAGCATTACAGTCACGGATCGTATAAATATTGGATTATACTTAGGTGCAATTCCGCTTTGTATGTCATAATGGCATCGATTATCGTACGTGATGCCATTACAATACGTTCTGTACGTACAATAATTTCCTTTTGAGTTTCGATTTCTTTTAGATTACGATTTTCGACGGCTCGTGATTTGGATTCGAGCCGTGTCGGCGTTTTTACGCCTGCTTGGTTTTCGGAAATGTTTTCACAACAACGGGGCTGATTTTATTATGCTGTTTGTTTGTTCAAACAAGAGTGCTTATGTCCCGCTATATTGCTCGATACATACGCTTTTCATTTAAAAACATAACTGCCAGTGCCATTGTGTATTGCATGGGTTGTATTTCGCTTTTGATCATCAATTATGGCGTTCGGTTCAGGAATTCCCTGATGTTCAAATAATTCTAGAATATTTTGGTTACATGGTAATGTGACTTATTCTACTGAAGTCGGTTATTTTGATAATATGCCTTTGGAGTTTTGACCACCTGTCATCGTGTTGTTGATAGTCTTTGATTTGCGCTATAATAATATGGTCATGAGAGCACGAGAATTGGAGAGTGCCCTTCTGGCTGCATCCTAGTGTCCTTAAAACATTGATATTACCAGTAATCACAAACTTTTACACATTCTCTTCCTCTATTTTGGGAAGTTTGTGATTTAAGCAACAATTAACAATCTCAATTTTTTTTTGAGTAATGGTATTGTGGATGTTAAAGACATTGAAAATGAAGTCAGAAGTGATTTTCAGCCTCATATTCTTGTGCTCTCATAACCATATATGACTAGGGGATGCCCGCGGCTTCGCCCGCGTGGATTTCGATTTTTTAAAATCCCGTAGGAACTCTTTGATTTTCCGGGATAAAAGTAGCCTTTGTCCTTTCCCGGGATGTATCCCAAGTCTGTACCAAATTTCATTCAAATCGGTTCAGCGGTTGGGCCGTGAAAACGTAGCAGACAGACAGACAGACAGAGAGACACACTTTAGCATTTATAATATTAGTATGGATTAGTATGGATATAGTGCAATCTGAATAGAACATGGCATGTTAACAAGTGTAAATTTAAAATTTATAACACCCCCGACGATCTAAAGTATCTGAGTTTTCCAAAACATCATTTTCAAATAAATAATTATGTATTTAGGCAACGTCCATCTTGACAGCTTGACATTTGTCTATTGACATAATATTATGAACCTGACGGTTATCTAACCTTCTTTTCTACAAGAAAACTAGAAAAGAGCTGATAACTCTTAAACGGCTGAACCAATTTTTTTAGATTATAGCTAAGAACACTCTCGATCAAGCCACCTTTCAAACAAAAAAACTAAATTAAAATCGGTTCATTCGTTTAGGCGCTACGATGCCACAGACAGATACACAGATACACAGACACACAGATACACAAATACACACGTCAAACTTATAACACCCCTCTTTTTGGGTCGGGGGTTAAAAAATGAATGTCGTCAGTTGAATAGGTTACGAGTTACGACCCTTAGTAACGAGGTGAGGATTATGAGTAATGACGCGGAATGAGAGCAACTAGTGTCACAAATCCTTTTAAATCGTCCACAGCAAAGATATGGTCGTCAAGTGGAGAATGTGAAGATGTCTTTTCACAAAAAGCTAATGACTTAGCTATTTCCTCTGCGGTTATGGTTTGCCCATAAATAATGATTGGATGTGTCCGGTACTACTTACCACGTATAGACATAAATTATTATTTGTTTTAAGTCTGTATTAGTTAGAGATGAGTGCGTAACTTCATATTTAATTGATGAAAGACTCATCGGCTTGAAGATTTATAGTATTATTGTATTACTATACTGGGTACAACACAAATGAATAATTAACAACGGTTGCTGCACTTACTCGTAGTTGTAGAGATTTCTTCTAGCTTGTCATTGATATTGACTATTGAACTACAAATCTTACAAATTTTACCATGTTCATATTCTACTAACAAGTGTAAATTTAAAATTTATAACACCCCCGACAAGTGAAGGTTACAGTGACTATAAAAGAGCTGATAACTTTCAGACGGCTGAACCGATTTTCTTTGATTATTGCTAAGAACACTCTCGATCAAGCCACCTTTTAAACAAAAAAACTACATAAATTAAAATCGGTTCATTAGTTTAGGAGCTACGATGCCACAGACAGATACGTCAAACTTATAACACCTTTCTTTTTGGGTCGGGAACTGTAAGACTGGGTTTATTCTATTCAAATTTCAGTTTGTCCATATCCATTATCCATATTCCATAGTAAAATGTGTATTCTGACCATGAAAAGGAGTATGTACAATTATAGTATTTATCTACCATGAATAAAATGGTTTTGAGTTTGAGTTTATGCTTATTCTTTGCAATTCAAATTGGAACATCTCTTGCATCGATAGAAACTCAAGCGACTCCGTTCCACCAATAGGTACGTACTCGCTCATTTCCCGTCTATATTTAGCGGACAAGCGTTCTTTTGTCTGATGCCATCCGTTTCCGTCCGCCATACTGGCCTTAACTGAAACTGACGGTCTTGAGGGTGTTACTTTTTATTTCTCTCCTCTCTCAAGTTACTTCTCGAAGTCTCAAAATACATCTCAGTTACAAATGAAATGAACGTCTCAAGTTATGTTTTCGACGCAATCTCTACTTATAAACATGAAGGTTAATATGTTCTGAAATATTATGTGAGTGACTGAGGTACGGGCGGGTTTAGGTTTTTCAAAATCCCGTGGAAATTCTTTGATTTTCTGGGGTAACAAGTGTAAATTAAGAATTTATTACACCCCCGACAAGTGAAGGGTACAGTAACTAGAAAAGAGCTGATAACTTTCAAACGGCTGAACCGATTTTCTTGAATTATAGCTAAGAACACTACGATCAAGCCACCTTTCAAACAAAAAAACTAAATTAAAATCGGTTCATTAGTTTAGGAGCTACGATGCCACAGACAGATACACAGATACAGCGATACACAGATACACACGTCAAACTTATAACACTCCTCTTTTTGGTCGGGGGTTAAAAAATAGCCTATGTCACTCTCGAGGTCGTCAACTATATCCGTGTAAAAAGTCAGGTCTGTCTGCCCACTGCGGCGTGGTTGAAGAATAAACTAACAAACAAACACACTTTCGCCTCTATAACACATAAATGCAAAAGTGTTTAGTTTTTTTAGTGTGTTTTATCCTTCAATCATATCGTAAGGGAACAACGGATAGACGTGATTTTTTGTATGGGTATCGTCCAAGACGTGGAGAGTGACATAGGCTACTTTTTATCCAAAGAGTTCCCACGGAATTAAAAAAAAACAAAACGAACGAAGTCGCGGGCATCAGCTAGTAATTTGTATAACGAAAGCGTTCGTTAAGAGCTCTTTAGCTGCAAATCCTGATATTAATTCAGCCTTGCGAGCACATTTGGTTAATTAGTATTTATTGCTTACTGGCTTCCCGCTTTCGGCCGCCATCTTTAATGTGGACTGATTCAGTTTATTGTCTTCTTCATCACGATTACTTGCTATTAACGAGCGTTAAATTGTCGTGTTCGCACCATCTTGGTATCGTTTCGGATGGATACAAGTTTCTCTAGAAATTGAAATCGTTTACTTAAGGCTAACTACACGGGTCTGCCCGCGAAATTCAAATTTAATTTGGTTTTTCGCAATTTGGCAACTAATACGACAAAGTAGGCTTATGACATTCTGATTGCGCCAATGGCAGTATCATCTCCACAGGTTCATATGAAAATCTTTACTTGAAAAGGTTCAGTTTAAGAAGTTAGATAGAATAGAATAGATTTTTATTCAAATAGACTTTTACAAGTGCTTTTGAATCGTCAAATAATTTACCACTGGTTCGAAATGCCGTTTCTACCGAGAAGAACCAGCAAGAAACTCGGCGGTTGCTTTTTTCAATTCTTCAATTTACAATAATATTCCATACTATACAAGCAATCAAATCAAATACTATACAAGCAATAAAAAGCAGAGTATCGAATTTGTGAGTAACTCACGTCAAACTCTTTATTTTTCCTAATTTCTTAAACTGAATACGTTGTTTGCATTAGCAGACTTCACACACCTTTGAGAACATTATGGAGAACTCGGCATGCAGGTTTCCTCACGATGTTTTCCTTCACCGTTAAAGTAAGTGATGTTTAACTGTTTAAAACGCATGTGACTCCGAAAAGCAACCTTAATAACCATCAAATAATATGATGGTAGTGATAAACAAACATAACGCCACAGCATAAATAAATCAGTATTCGGTATCAAAAAACAAATTACAATTGAACGATTAAAAATTACAAATCCTGTCATAAGTTACTACAGTTTTATCGGCGTTTACCTAATTGTTTGTAATTAACTACCTTGAATACATTATCTAATCGGCCGTGGTGCAATTGGACGACTGGGCAATACTTACAAGTTAAAATACGAGTAAGGACTTCGTCTGTGTTGGTGTTAGCTGGCGGGCGTGCTCTGCCTTTTTGGAGTGTTTTTTTTTTGTTAACTGACTGGAAAGCGCTCTAAGGGGGTGCCGTGCGTATGTCGGCGAGCGCCGGCACAGACGGGGTCCATACTTGTATATTTTAACTAACTTGTTACAAATAACTACAAACTTGACATTGGCTAATCTTTGTAAAGCCAGAAGAGAGAGAAAAAAAATACGAATAAATGCATCGACGTAATTAGTGTAAAGTAAAATATTCGATAAAAATGTAAATACGGGTTCCAAAGATGGCAAAGCGTCTTTACCCAACACTAAGATTATATCGATTAAAATAGAAGTTGTAAATAAATAAAATATTGAAATAGCTAAACAAACATAAGGCTGACAGTTCACTAAAGTGTAGCGGAGACATGTTTAACAGACTAATTATATTATTATTAGATTATTGATAGGTTAAACAATAATTTTAACACGTCTTTCAATAATCTTATTGATTACAAAAGAACACATGTCTCTACTTCGTTCCACTCCGCTTCAGTGGACAGGTAGCCTAATCCAAAGTAGTTGCAATAGAGACAGCTTACATAAACAACAAATGATTGGGCTTAAGCTAATGCATTAATCTTGCACAGATAATGCGAAAATGTCGTAAATTGTGGAGGAATGTTTAAAACAAAATGATTTAATGCAAATAATTACGACTATTTGAAATTCAAATCGAAGCAGAAGCAGACTTTATTGGTTATACAAAATAAGGCGTGTGTAATAAAAAATATGGCTTTTAGGTAATAGAGTCCATTGAATTGGTCTCTTCGTTGGTGCTTGCTATTGAATATGGTAATTGGGTCATATTTGGTAAGTGGGGTGTATATCCGGTGGTTGGGATGTCATATCCGGTGGTTGGGGTGTCATATCCGGATTCCGGTGGTTGGGGTCATGTCCGAACATCAAGCTTATCCAACTCCTCGACAACACAGACCTAATACGTAGTCTAAAAGGACTAAGCCTTATGGAGCTCGTGTCGTTATAGTGAAAATGTAGTATTAGTGCAATTTAAAGAACACAGGAACAAAGTGTCTTCCAATACAAACTTTTAACATATAAACTAAGATAAGCCAATGGACCGATTCTAAGGTATAAATACGTTTATAAGTTTAGGTTAATATGAAATTGCTTATTAGCTTCACTCATTGGCTAGATTATAATGTTAGTAAAGTACCGCTGTCAGCACTTTATGATTTAAAACATGTCCTCTTCGTCTTGCCGTCCGATAGGCGTGAACTGTGAAGGTTTCTACAGACACAACAGTCTGTGCCATCAACGCACGAGTCGCATTGCAACGCATGCCGAGTATTAGCTAGTAAAACATATCAAAGAGTATCAATTAGATTGTAGCGTAAAAGAAGCAGTATTACCATATTGAATGTCAGAACGGAAACAGCGAACATGGCTGCTCGTAAACAACAAACGACTCCTCGAATGCGCTAAACTTGCATAACTAATGCGTGTAGAAGGTGACGTGCACAAGGAATTTATTCAGCCACTATTTAAGGCAAGATTCGTGACATGTATAGTGTAAGAATGGACAGTATTGCCTATCCTGTTGTAATTAGTTAAAGATCCCTACAAAAACATAATTTTGCTCTTGCGTCTGCTTGTTTTTAAGCCCTTTGTTCCATTATTTCACTTATTAGAGAAATCGGTTTGCATTTTACCACATGTCTTAAAAGTCTCTGTAGCCTGCATAAATATATGGACGTTGTATATAACTAGATACATATACAAATTATATCTGAAGTTTTCCCAGCAAAAAATTATACATGATATACATTAATTTTCTTAAATAACTCATGACATCTTTACTGGTAAAACCAACCTTCTATCATACTTACGTAAGTATTATCTTTTGCCTGAACACTGAAACAAAAGCACTTAATTTATTTTTTTTGAGTAAATTTCAATGCCTATTTAACATACTGGTAAGATTAAATTGTGTACACTGTGGATACACCCTTAGTATAATGTTTACCATTACCATTTCCAGTCTGACTAGATCTAAAACAAAAGCTATGCAGGCCAATGCAACAGCCTACGTACAGACAGACATACACATAGATCGCAATTAGGAGCTATATGTCATGTACCCACGCTAACTGAACAAGGTGTGTGAAATCAATAATGGATAATGGTAAGGGACATTAGTTTAGAAGGTCTTTTATTGTATTGTAAATAGTTTTGCATTAGATATGATGAATTCATTAATAGATAGGTATTAAGCTTTGATAGCTCAACGGTTGAGGAGCGGACTGAATTCAGAAAGATCGACGGTTCAAACCCCACCCGTTGCACTATTGTCGTACCCACTCCTGGCACAAGCTTTACGCTTAATTGGGGGGAGGGGGGAGTATTAGTCATGATTAGCTAATATTCTTTTTTTTTTTAAGATATTATCTTTTTTTAGATTCTAAAGAGCCGTGATAGTCTAGACTCTAGTGGATAAGACGTCCGCCTTCTATTCGGTATGTCTAAGATTCGATCCCGTCCACGCACCTCTAGGATGGAAAGTATGACATCGCGTCCGCTGGCTGTAGAGTGTCAATTATCAGTTTATGTATAGACATTATCCCAATAATCCAAGGCTGAGGTGTTATCGAGTATAACCGAAACCATGTGTGCATAATACGTCATTCATAAAGGTCGATACACGAATGGCGGGGGTTCGACCACGCTCGAACGCAAAAAATTGCGACCATAAACCAGGGTTTGCGTTGTTTGAAGCATGACGATTATAGCACGATTATATATGTATAAAAGCATAGTAGACCTGACCAAAGTTCGGTTAAAGCAACCAGCTGAGCTTTCAGTTGCAAACAAGATGGCGTATTCGTATTGTTACATATTGTAATTTGAAAAAGAAATTAGATTTCTTGGGGACTCTATTCAGTAGATTTTGTATTCCGAACCGAGTCACCGACGTAGCATGAAAGACACTAGTTATCCTACATGAAATAAATAAATTTTGTCGTTTATTAAATTTAAATCATTGTTTTAAATACCTAAGTGCTTCAAACAAATGTTTAAACACAAACACGAGAGAAAAAACACCAGTTTAAAACTTATTTCAAAACAATTTGTTTTAAACGTGTGTAAACGATAAAATAGGTACATTATATGCGAATGCATAAAAATAAATTTTTAGAACACACGCTCTAGTGCCTTTTTATTGAGATAGGAAGAAGCTATTTTGCTCAGCGAATGCACTGAACTTTTATTTATAGCGTCAAAGGAAAACAATTTGTATGTGTAACGATGTGTAGATTTTGTTATGGCAAACAATTTACTTTATACAATACAATTTATCTATTTGAACTTTCAAATTATCATTGTGTTGATAACTGTTGTCAGTACGCGCTATGTTTTCATCTATACTGTTATAAAGAGGTAAAAGTTTGTGATTTGACAAATAAAATTTAAATAGGTATTGCAATCATAAAGTCTGAAGTTGGATCGGAAATCGGTTAGTGTAATGGTTCATTTTCATTCTTCAAATTGTTTTAATAAAGTTTTTTCGATGACCTTTTTGGCGCAGTGGTAAGCGCTGTGGTCTTATTAGTGGGAGGTCCCGGGTTCGATTCTCGGCAGGGTTTGGAATTTTATAATTTCTAAATTTCTGGTCTGGTCTGGTGGCTAGTTACTGTAGTTACCTTACCACCCTACCGGCAAAGCCGTGCCGCTAAGCGATTTAGCTTTCCGGTACGATGCCGTGTAGAAACCAAAGGATTATGGTTTTAATGAAAACTGCCATACCCCTTCCCGGTTAGCAGGCTTCCATCTGAGACTGCATCATCATTTACAACCAGGTGAGATTGCAGTCAATGGTTAACTTGTATCTGAATAATAAATCGAGAAAAGGTACGTAGTGCCCCGTCCGCCGTTTGGCTCGTTGGCGGGGGCACTGCCGTGCCCCCTGATAAAAAATTAAGTCGAGTAGGGCATAAACCATATTGACAGTTTGTTCATGCTGTATTAATATTTTTACACTGTGACACCTTTCAGGGCTAAAGATACGTTATCTGGGTTTATTGGACAGGACTTTATTGATTGCTGATAGAAGCCCAACTTTCTACGGAACTGATTTTTATTTCGTTTTTTTGTGCGTTTTATGGATTTGTGGTTATCGGATTTACGATGTGAAAAGGCAGATAACCTAATATTAAAAATATTTTTGTTTAAAATCTGAATTGAAAAATCAAATCAAATCAAATGCAGAACATTGCAATAAGGGTTCCCTTTTCATTTTGAGGTACAGAACCAAAACGTTGAAAAGTCTATTTTGAGAACGCGCTGATCTGAAACAAGTAAGCCAGTTAGTTAATTAGGTACACTTTTCGAAAAACTTTCCTAATTTTAACCAGGCGATAAAAACTAAAATCTATCTCAATCCCGAATAATTACCACCGGAACGATAGTAAAACTCGATTCGTACAGTTTATTTACCGGATAATGTTTTTCGAGAATTAAATCGATGAGTTGATTAGGTACTGTACACTGCAATCGATTTAATGTCTAAATTAACTTGGAATGTTGTTGTTTTTGACGGATTTATCGACGCCATCTGCCCCAGTCTCTAGTTTTATTTGACGTTTCGAATGAGATCAATTTGGCTTATTATCTGGATGGTATAAGCGATGATTACCATCCACTTCAGCTTGCTAATAGTTTGGGACATAGCCCGCACTATTAGCATGCTGAAGTGGTAGTGGGCAGGCCATGCCTCTCGTAGGCGATGGCCGTTGGAGCTGTCCGTCCGTATAAACGCAAATGTTTGTAAGTATGAATGGATGGATGTTTGTTACTCTTTCACGCTAAAACTACTGAACGGATTTGGTTGAAAGGAACACATAGGCTACTTTTTATCAATGAGTTCCCACGGGATTTTAAAAGCCTATATCCAGGCGAATGAAGTCACGGGCTTCAGCTAGTGGAAAATAACTAAGCAAGCAATTCATTATCACTTGTATCATGGTATCATTACGATATTCTTTGTACCACCTATCGTACCTGTACTCAAGCAAATAAAGGATATGTTTATTATTATAAAAATGTCCTAATCGCCGTGCATACTGCATAGCACGATTCAATGTGAAATTTTCTTCAATTAATTTACCTTTTGTTTGAAAGAAAAACAGATCGTATTTTGACGACGCCACCCCCACAGAAACACACTAAAATCCTATTTTTAAACGGCAATCTTTCAAGGAATCTCCGCTTAATTTGATAGCGTAAACTTTTAGGGGACAATAAAATCGGTTTTTACGTAGTTACGCGCAATGTACCCGACTTTACGAGGTACCTACTCTAAAAACGGCCGCATGAAAATAAAAGCTCGTTTGAGCTCCGTCCATTAAAGGCCAGTTCAGACGTGCGGATAAAACCGCGCGTTTTGAACCGCAGTGAAACGTACTTTATTTTTTCTTTTTCTGGTTTTTCGCCGTACCTTGACGTTGTCCATCCATTGATTAATCATAACTTGCGTTAGATTAAACGCTGGTCGAGATTTGATTCACGCTTTGTACTATCAAATATCAGCAAATAGGTTCACCGGACGGAGACAGTCGCGTTGCGGTCTCGCCGCATATCTGTCCGTGCCTTAAAAACGTGGAAATAAAATAAAAGCACATAAAAGCTCGTATGGAGTCCGTTCATTAACTAGACCTTGATTTATCACAACTGCCGTGTGATTGAACGCCGATCGAGATTTGATTCACGCTTTGCACTGTCAAATGTCCTATAGGAAATAGGTTGACCGTCGTGTTGCGGTCCAACCGCGTATCTGTCTATGCCTTAAAAACGTGGAAATAAAATAAAAGCACATAAAAGCTCGTATGGAGTCCGTTCATTAACTGGGCCTTGATTTATCACAACTGCCGTGTGATTGAACGCCGATCGAGATTTGATTCACGCTTTGAACTAGCCAAATGTTAGGAAATAGGTTGACGGGACGAGATATTTGTTTACAGTTCACTTCTTTTTGCAGTTTTACACATTTCTTATGTAACGGATGTGGCTGTAAATTTTGATAGACGTTATGGTCAAACAATCTCATGTTTTTTCACTTTTTGTTTTATACGATCTCCGAATCGAAAAGTTAGTGTCTAAGTATTAGAATTTAGGATTGTTCTTCTAAAACGCCTCGCTGTCGTTACTAGACTAACTAGAATAGGCAACATATTCTAACTACAAAGATATCGTTAAACTTATGAGTATGTCGCCTACCTTCGATGTGATTTGAGTTTAAATTGGAACTAAATGACGCCCGAGACTTCATCCCCGTAGTAGATATACCTACCTAGGTCTTTTAAAATTCTCGTGGGAACTCCTTAATTTTCCAAGATGAAAAGTAGCCTACATTACTTTTCAGGTCTTTAATAACTACTAGCAGATGCCCGCGACTTCGTCCGCGTGGATTTAGGTTTTTCGAAATCCCGTGGGAACTCTTTGATTTTCCGGGATAAAAAGTAGCCTATGTGCTAATCCAGGATATTATCTATCTCCATTCCAAATTTCAGCCAAATCCGTTCAGTAGTTTTTACGTGAAGGAGTAATAAACATACACACACATACACAGTGTGTAATAACTATACCCATGCAAAAATTACGTCAATATTGTTTTGTTGCAGCGTGATTGCAGAACAAAACA
Source organism: Maniola jurtina (assembly GCF_905333055.1). Taxonomy (NCBI): domain Eukaryota; kingdom Metazoa; phylum Arthropoda; class Insecta; order Lepidoptera; family Nymphalidae; genus Maniola; species Maniola jurtina. The sequence continues at coordinate 3,456,303 of NC_060051.1, forward strand.
ACAAACAAATACACTTCCGTAATTATAATTTTAGTAGGATTACATTTACGTTTTTTCTTCGTATGACGTAAACGGCGCGTCTCCCTCGCTGCGCCGGCGCACCAGTAATTAACCTCCAAAAATAGCGAATTGACGAGCGCACAGATTTATGGCCGTGACGCCGGTTAATGTGCTCGGATTAGATTTTGATTACCGCCTATTTATTAAAATTTTAGCACCAAGTAGGACGTTCTATAGGTACCAATAGCGCATACTTAATTGAGTAGCTCTTAAGGCTCTTGCGGTAAAGGCGATTACGCACTGCATGCGATCCAAATCCGTAACAATACGTTCCGAAGTAGTCATAGAACTGTATGGTAAGTAGCTTACGCATTAGCTCCGACTTCCATTATCCGAGTTCTCTCCGTCATCCGTGAGATCTCGGATGTGCCTCGGATTCAAGTCGGACACAATATGAAGTAGATATGTCAACAAGTGTAAATTAAAAATTTATAACACCCCCGACAAGTGAAGGTTACAGTAACTAGAAAAGAGCTGCTAACTTTCAAACGGCTGAACTGATTTTCTAGGATTATAGCTATCCAAAGTATCTGAGTTTTCCAAAACATCATTTTCAAATAAATAATTATGTATCCAGGCAACGTCCATCTCGACAGCTTGACATTTGTCAATTGACATAATATTATGAACCTAACGGTTAGTAACCTTCTTTTCTACAAGAAAACTAGAAAAGAGCTGATAACTTTTAAATGGCTGAACCAATTTTTTTGGATTATAGCTAAGAACACTCTCGATCAAGCCACCTTTCAAACAAAAAAAACTAAATTAAAATCAGTTCATTCGTTTAGGCGCTACGATGCCACAGACAGATACACAGATACACAGATACACACGTCAAACTTATAACACCCCTCTTTTTGGGTCGGGGGTTAAAAATGTACACTGCAAAGCTTGGATTTTATTACTCTTAAACATGAGAAAAGTTAAATTACGAGTTTAATTTAAACAGCACTTTGATACATGTTTCCGAATAATTTTTAACTATACGAAATTGGTAACTCTGCTAACACCTTTTTCCCTGAACTAACAATCCAATTCTGATTTTATTACTAGTAGCTACGTTATCCCTATGTGCGATAAGTTATAATTCATAACTCGTAATCACGCGTAAAAGTCGCAGGCATATTCAGTTTTAGATATTTAGAACAAGCAAATGATAAGAAATTCTATAAATAAAAACTCTAAAGCTACTTAATGTATATCCTATTTTTAATAAGCAGTGGCTATTCATGGTATTTGCTTATCACTTCCCATCGCTTCTCCTTAATAAACCTCTTATGCATTAAAAAAAAAAGAAATTTCCCGAACTCGCAAGTATTAAGGATTTTCGACAGCTAATCCTCACGGAGTGCGAAAATGGACTTTATTAATGGAGTATAGGGCTGAAAATTGATAACTCTAAGACGTTATCAAAGGGTCCTCACCTCCGTAGGTGCTTTCAGCTGAGGTCTTCAGTTTTTAAGGTTAAGAGGCCTTAATATTTTATAGGGAGCTTTCTTGAGTCTAATAAGACCTTAAGGCTTCGTAAGATGGGACTTGACATTTTTTATCGTACAAGTACGTAAAGTAAGTACAAGTACTTACATCTAAGTATACTGCAAGGTGACTGACTGACTGACTATAAACGCAAAGCTCACTATATGGACGCATCGGGCTGAAAGGTATGCAGATATTAGTTATTTATATGACTTATACATCCGTTAAGAAAGGATTTTTGAAATTCAACCTCTTAGTAAAATAGTGGTTTTAAATTGGTGTACCTACCTAGTCCACGCGGACGAATTCGCGGGCATAAGTTAGTAAATAATATAAATACGTACGTTTGAAATATCCCTACATTACCCTACAGTGCTCTACATTATTATAACAGTCACAACTCTAGTAGCGTACTTACTACTAGTAGCGTAGTACCCTACTGTACCCTACCCTACCCTACTGTACCCTAGCGTACCCTAGTAGCGTACTAGTGCGTACTGTAGTCCCACTACCATACCTACCGTGACAACCCTACTATGTAATACGTGGTTAGTACCCTGTAAAAGTTAATCCATCACTGACCGAAATGACATAAGCCTGTTTTTATCTAAATACGAACTTATCAGTACAAGTTAAATTCTCCAAATATTAGCTTCCGCTTGTTATCAGTAAGTTACTAGCTAGCGCCGCCAGACGTCGCCGAGGTCGGTGGCACTTTATGCCCAAACGCCTGCGTTATCTTGGCAAACAGTGGGAGCTTTTGTATTTATCTTAGTACGACTTAAAGTTTTCAAAACAATGATAATAATATATTATACTATTAGCGACCCGCCTCGGCTTTGCACGGGTTGCTTATTATAATTTTCCTAGGGATCTCCAATTTTTTTGATAATAAAATATACCTACCTAGCTTATGTCACTCATGTAGCTACTGGGCAAAGAATTTTCAAAATCGGTTCAAAAATTCTGGAGATTACTTCTTAAAAACAAACTTACATACCTACCTACTACCTACCTACTTTATTTACCTCTTTATTATACATATTGTAGTACAGGCTATAGATGCATAAAAACAATAATTTTGTTTAAACTCACTTTAATAAAGAACTATTTCTTCAATTATTTATTATTTCACAATAACCTAACAATAGCTTGATTTGTGTCTCTTTAACCTTTGACACAGTTCATGACAGTTAGGCATCTTCTAACGAAACGTCGAGGCTTAACCGATAGGCGTCAAATGTTTCTACTTCCCACATTTGACGCTAGGTAGGCTATGAAATGAATTGTTTCTTCAATAGTATCAAGGTATCTTTGATTTCACGCATGGATGTACGAAGTAATATACCTATGTACCATAATTCCATGATTTCACGTCACCCTACTACATATTTGACAGATGTCCAATTCAGGATCAAACATAGAGTGTCCTTCCTCACTCTAATTCACTCTGCCTTCATCCCCACGTAAGAAAGATGCCTCACATATTAAATTCCACGCATGTTACGTCCTCCAAGGAAAAAGCTATAGGATTCCAATTCCAAACGTTTCAAATTTCGAATATGGAATCATTCTCAGCAAACATGGCCGACCCGTTGACTCATGGTCCGAACAAATGTTATCACTCTCCTTTTGTTTGTTTCTCGAATATCATCCGAGGGAACCGTGTAACCGGCTACCGAGACCCCTATCAACATTCAAAGTTCACACAAATCAGGCTCCTCGTAAATTGGGCATAGTTCCCAGCTACTAAGATCTGTGGTGATAAAGGGTTTGTTTGTATCCAGGGTTCAGCTTGAATTGGACATTTATTTCTGTGGCCTTTCCTAACATGTCGTTCTTCGCCCTCATAAGATTTTTGTAATGTATCCTGTTTTAAAATGATTTGTGACCCGATTCGAGTGTGTTACCACAGTGAAGAAAAACAAAATCGTTTCTATAACTTACTCGTACAACGTCATAGATTTTTTTTTGCTCTCTCGTCTGGCTTTACAAAGATTAGCCAATGTCAAGTTTGTAGTTATTTGTAACAAGCTAGGCAAACTATACAAGTATGGACCCCGTCTGTGCCGGTGCTCGCCGACACACGCACGGCACCCCCTTAGAGCACTTTACAGTCAGTTTTAACAAAAAAAACACTCCAAAACGCCCGCCAGCTAACACCAACACAGACGAAGTCCCACGTCATAGATTATCCATAGTAGGTAGATGACAGGTCACTAACAAAATGTCAAAGCTCAAGTGGCCATCCATGGTTCTTATTACGAAATTTAGAAAATGTTTTACAATATCAACAACTTCAGTTTATAACCTATGCATGCCTTAAGAGCTCTCCATGTACTCAAAGGTGTGTGAAGTCTGCCAATCCGCATTGGGCCAGCGTGGCAGACTATGGCCTAAACCCATTTCACTCTGTGAAGAGACCCGTGATCAGTAGTGGGCCGGCAATGGGTTGATCATGTCAAACATTTCATTAATTAATGTGTTCATGAAATCTGTATATACATACTGTTGGTTAGTATGTACTTAGGAATAATAATCACACTTCACACTAATATTATAAAGGCGAAAGTTTGTATGTGTGTGTGTGTGTGTGTGTGTGTGTGTGTGTGTGTGTGTGTGTGTGTGTGTGTGTGAGTATGTGTGTGTGTGTGTGTGTATGTTTGTTACTCCTTCACGCAAAATCTACTGGACGGATTTGGCTGAAATTCGGAACGGAGATAGATAATATCCTGGATTAGCACATAGGCTACTTTTCATCCCGGAAAACCAAAGAGTTCCCACGGGATTTCGAAAAAACTAAATCCACGCGGATGAAGTCGCGGGCGTCAGCTAGTGTTTAATAAGATAACATAAAATACAACAGAACTTCATTTGACAAAGCATGCTATTCAAAATAAATGGGTTAAAGTTGAAAACTCATTAATATAGTAAAAATTCAATGAGTAGTACAACCTCATATTGGAACAGATATGATAACACTATACATTAAATTAACTGATAACATTGTATAGAGATGGCTTCTACAAAATTGTTGATGTACCTAATAATACTTGCGTTGTTAGAACGTTGTTTGTTAGTTATTTAGTTGACGTGTGGTTGATGTGAACTAAAATTGTGTTTTATTTTGTAGTATTATGAAACATACTTTAAATTCCAAACTATGGTTTAATGCAATTAGGCTTTGACTGCGGTCAGACCTGGTGGTAAGTGATGATGCAGTCTTAGATGGAAGCAGGCTAACTTGGGAGCTGTATGGCTCCTTGTTTGTTTCTACACGGTATCGTACCTACCCGAATGGTAAATCGCTTGGCTGCACGGCTTTGCCGGTAGAGTGGTAAGTAGCCACGGCTGAAGCCTCCCACCAAACCAAACTTCAATTTCATCTGATGATAAGTGGTATTGCTGTCAGCTGTGAGACGCCTCAACCTGAACTTACGATATTAAATACATAAAAAGTCATTTTAAAAAAATTGCTAGGGTTTTTCTCTAACTGAGAATCGAACCCTGGATCTTTTCATTTTTACTACTGTGTCAAACAGATCGTCACTTAAAGTTTATAGTATCGATAAGTATAAATAAATCTACGCATTGGTAAATTATGATTCATGGCGCAAAATCGATAAAACTATTTTTAATATTCGATCGTTACGTCGAGAGCCATTAAAGAGATTCATTTAAAGGCTTGGGCAAAAGCGACGCGTGACGATATCGTAGCAGTCCGTCAGTGAATCCGATTATGATTTATAATAATTTATGTACGTGGAACAAGTATCACTCCAGTAGAGAAATATTGTATAAAGACGTATATAAAACACATCTTTTCATTCTATGTAATATATTGTATATTATGTTTTAGTTTTGTTAAGTACCTACAGTTATTGGTACATGAGTTATTTTTTAAGTTAATTTTGGTGCATAAGTTATTGGTACATGAATAAATAAATAAACAAGCATGATAGCAAAGTGGCTATTAGGTAGCCGGCTTTTATTTCATTTACTTCCTTGTATTAAAAATCCTAAGAGCCGATTTGGACACTTAAAACAAAGCTACATTTTCCTAGGAAAGCCGGTGCTGCCCTAAAACTATTGTATGGTTTTCAGTGCTTTTGAAGTTTGTGTACTTAGGTATTAATAGGTACATTTTTTACACTTTTCATTTAAACTGGATATTTCTATTGGCAGTATATTATACATATTTTATCTTAGAAATTAATTCAATCGACGCTACACGGTGGCCGCTATGTGTCAGCACCACTAGGAAACCATAACTATGAGTTGTTGCGCATCGCTGACGCTGTACGGTGTGTATGACCAAGCCCTTTCGAGTCATTTATATCGAGTCGTCGACGAAAGCTGCCAGAGGATGATGGATGATCTCTATTTATCTATGTTCTCGAAATATTCTTGTAATCATTCAAACGTTTAAATTTTTCGAAAACACTTTAATCCGACGTAGCCTGTTTGCTTTTATTTAGTTTACGATAGTATAGCGTAACAAAAATTATATGTCTATATATATGCACTATGTATATAATCATCATCATCATCAGCCTGTGGATGTCCTCTGTTGGATTTAGGCCTTCCCTAAAGAGCGACACCACACCCGGTCCTCAGCCTTCCTCATCCAGCCACTTCCCGCCAGCCTCTTTATATGTAATAGGTATAATAATATACTTAATATAAAATAAATAATGTTACAAATGGTATGGTATATTATATTATACAATGGCTCTTGAGGTTCTCTTTTAGTGTACAAATTTTAGTTATAATCTGATTTGAAGATAGGAATAATGAAAATAAATATTATTTTATGATTTATGATATATACGTATCTCATGTTAGAACATTTAAAAAAAATATCCTAAAGCATTTTCCAATCATTCTGAACTAACCCATTATCAAAATCGTAATTCGTTTCTTGTATAATCTCATAAAGTTACTGGATGCATCGTTTTTGTAATATTAACGAGATTTTATCATAAAACCGAGAATAACCGATATCTACAACACCTGCTCCGTCAAACACGACCGATCATCATTATGTTAATGCTCCTCGAACTCATAATCCCGGGTCCAAACAATTATAAACCTTAGGCGGTAAAACACTTAATCGAAATTCGATCGCCACATATCATAATAAAGGGAGAGAAAAAAGTCGAACCGTGTCCAAACGAACGAGGCTTCAAGCAGGCGCCAATTAAGCAAAATAAATGCTTATTCCGTACCCAATAAATCGATATCACAAGTTAGAACACCCGTCAGTTACGCCCTTTATTGAATGCGGTGATGATAAAATTCTCAATCAGTTCAATATACAATAAGGGACCTTGTTATGAAAGCTGAAAGTGTCAGAATTACGTAACCGTGGAAGCGTGAGTTACGCCTTTAAAGAACGCCCTTCGTACTAACAAGACAGAGTGAGAAGAGAAGATGGGGATTTAAAATGCAAGAACGGGGTGGAAAACAAACAGAACTCTCGAAAAACACTTGTGAGATAACAAAGGCTGACTTCCACGAAGACGTCCAATAATTTGTCTTTTTAATTTTACGGCGGACTGCCATAGCTTTTAAATAATAGATTTTAGTGTTCCGTATAAGAGATATTACACCGGTAATATAATTCATTCATAATGACTTACTGATACCCATATATCGAGAGTTTCATAACAAAAGGGCGTGTATGCAAAATTGCCATATCTCATTTTTTACTGCAATAGACACGACAAAACAACATCCATAACATTGCTTAGTTGAGGTCTAATATGTCTAATATTTACCCAGAACATTTTCCAAAATATATCCTGACCTTATTAAAATTTTTATTACACCTGTAAAACTGTAGTGTCTATTATATACAGTTACATCCTTTTGTTATAAAACTCTCGATTTAAAAACTTTATCAAATATGCTTACGCTGACTTTTTCCTATCTATTTTTGGACCTTGGGTTATTACTACACTAAGTACATGTTCTTTTTCTTTTGTTCAAGATGTTTTCAACTCTAATAAAATTTCAGAAATAAGGATAAATAAAATATCAATATCTTTGACACTTTTATTTTCAAATATAAACAAAAAAAGACATTCTTTTTCGAAAACAAAAAATGCAACACGTAAGGCTCAATGTACATTGCCGTGGAACGGAACGGAAGCGAATTTTTGTAACGAAATTGTATATTGAGTTTTATGATAACTGTGTAACGCACAAACTAGATAGGGAGATAGATAGATGAAGGTGAGAGTCGCAGTGTGGTATCAAGCGCAGTACGAAATATAGCTAACAAGGCTAGCTAGCTAACAAACATACAAAACAAGGCACAGTCGCGAGAATTCGCGAGCATTCTCGGGAATTCGGGCCCCGTTCCGCAGCAATGTAAATTGAGCCTTACGGAACCCCTATTGTGACCCGATCCGTCGCACATGACCACTTTTTTTCCTATTAGTCGACCTCGGTCAACTCCATTAGGTCGAGAGGCTTATTCGGAAACTCATTACATCTGCTTGCTTAGTATGAGATTTTACATTTTACCAACACTAGAGTATTGAAGTAAAATAGACCGTAATTCTTTGGTTTAAAGTTCAACTTTGACCATACATTTACAGCCAACTTACATCTCACTTACGTTTGCAAAGTTCGACGAAAACACTTCAGTGTTAAATTAAAATGGACGGTAATTGCCTCGTTTCAAAGTTCAACTTTGTTCATACATTTAAAGGCAGTTTTCCAATTGGAAACGTTGCGAAAATAAAATAGGTGGTATTGAATTTTTGACTTTAAATCGAGTAGGTTTTGGTCCATTTTACTTTGAAGTTAATTTGTTTCGATTCTCGAATGCTGTCAACGTTTGGTGAGAATGTAAAATCTTATAGACTTATACTTGGCCGTGAAATTCTTTTACGGCTTATTGTGTCGCTCGCTAGTCGTAAGTGTAATAAAAGCGAAAAGTACAAGTCGCTTTGGCCCTGTTTCGCTGCACTTACACTAATAAATCAATTGTTAAAAAATACTAAACCCGCCATTTTAAAGCGTAGGAAAGCCTTTTTAAATATTTAAAGTCCGAGAAAGGTATGGTAAAATAATAATATGAAATAAAAAAGCGACCTAAACACAATAAAATGAAACGGGTATAAATAAAAGGCATTGAAACCAGTTCTGCCCTTCTATCGGTTTAGTTGTAAAAAGCTCATTCCATATAATATTACCCATTACTGCCTGAGAATCACTGCTCGGCCAATCGCCGGAAAGAATTCGAAAATGGAACGCGAGTTCGATTTTTAATTGTTTCAACTTGGTTTTATAACGGCCAGTATTTTGTATATTTAAAGAATTTTACGACGCATTCAGGGATTCTTGTTTTGTGTCATTTACTTTTATTAGGTACCTAATTTAAGTTTAATAAAACTAGAATAAGGGTCGCTTTAAGGAATGAAGATTAACTAGGTAATATTATATTGAATATCCCATATTTTTAACCCCCGAACCAAAAAGAGGGGTGTTATAAGTTTGACGTGTGTATCTGTGTATCTGTCTGTGGGACCGTAGGTCCTAAACTAATGAACCGATTTTAATTTAGTTTTTTTGTTTGAAAGGTGGCTTGATCGAGAGTGTTCTTAGCTATAATCCAAGAAAATCAGTTCAGCCGTTTGAAAGTTAAAAGCTCTTTTCAAGTTACTGTAACGTTCACTTGTCGGGGGTATTATAAATTTTTAATTTACACTTGTACATACAGTTATTGCATGATGCCTATGTATAACTTCTCCGTCTGGATTTAAGTTTTTAAAAATCCCGTGAGAACTCTTTGATATTCCAGGACTAAAGTACCTAGCCTATGTCGCCCTGCAGGTCATTAACAGCTATACCCATGCAAAAAATCACATCGACCACATTGCGACTTGATTGAAAGACAAACCAATAAATCAATAAACCAACTAACGAACACACTTTTGCATTAGGTATAATATAGGTAGTGATTAGTAAGGGTTTTTGTTTTTTGGGTTAACGCTATTTTTGTAACACCTTCTCAACAAAAATTCATCATCTTTCTGAAGCAATTTGCAGAACAAAAAAACGAAATCCTATTTTCGGCTTTCGCACCCCTACATATTTATAATAATCCTTTCAAAATAATTACGAAACTTTATTTCGCACATTCAACGCGCACCATTAAAAAATCCCACAAGAGGGGTTTTAACAAGACGCGGTCTTTAAACCCCAATTATTCCCACAATTTTATTCATATCGTCCCATAAGTGGCAACCCCACGCGCCGGAACTCGTTAATGAGCGATTAGTGTTGCCAGTTGCGGATAATGCTGTACTAATAGTGGGGGTGGCCGGCCATTGTGGGGACGCCGGTTTTTTTTTACTTTTTAGCATTCTTTTGGTCATGGATACTTAAAAGTAACATGCTGTTATATAGTTTACTAGCCGATGCCCGCGACTTCGCCCGCGGGGCTACTTCCCCGCGGGCGAAGTCGCGGTTTTTCGAAATCCCGTGGGAACTCTTTGATTTTCCGGGATAAAAGTAGCTTATGTGAGTAATCCAGGATATTATCTATCTCCATTTCAGCCAAATCCATGTACCTAGTAATTTTTGCGGGAAGGATTAACAAACATACACACACATACTCACAAACTTTCGCCTTTATAATATTAGTGTGAAGTTATTGGTCCGTTCTAGGCGAATAGAATAATAAGCGGATCGTGGTCGATATTATTTTCCAATCGCCAAATAATAATTTCAAGTTTCACATTTGATGTATAAAACACCTGTCTTTATTTTTGAGGACAAGTGAAGTTACAGTAACTAGAAAAGAGCTGATAACTTTCAAACGGCTGAACCGATTTTCTTGGATTATAGCTAAGAACACTCTCGATCAAGCCACCTTTCAAACAAAAAAAAAAACTAAATTAAAATCGGTTCATTAGTTTAGGAGCTACGATGCCACAGACAGATACACAGATACACACGTCAAACTTATAACATCCCTCTTTTTATGTCGGGGGTTAAAAACCAGGCCTTACATTAGGGAGAACCGTAGTACGGAATAGGTACTATATTCAGAAAATCGCCGATCGCTGAAATTAAAACCATCGTGTCTGCTATGGCCTTTACACTTGACCAGTAACCTTTATCAAGCACGTCGCCGATGCGCCATATACAGCGATTCATTTGAAATATGTCAATTGTACAATTTGCGTTCAAGTTACGGGTTTTTTGTACCACTTTTTATTGTTTACTTAAATAAATGTGTACTCCATTCTTATGGGGGAGTTTTTGTTAGACTGATACGTAGTTTTATGTAATTAAACTGACTTAAATATATCGTGTATATTAATTCTATTAAATAATAATTAATTAGTGGACAAAATGGGCTATTAATTAATATAATTACAACGAATTCCTAGTAGATATAATACGTACGTATTTGTACCAATTATTTTACTTCTTCTTGGTTCTTCAGTCAATCTTGTGTATTACGCGGAATTTTTAGGGACTCCTTCGCTGACTGACTTTAATAATAACTGTATAATATAATAAATTATGTAAGTATATTTAACATTAGATGTTAAAGGCACGGCTTATGATAAAATTATTGCGCGCTAACTCGCCAACAAACGGCGACGCAGTTTGGCGAGATATATTTTATAAGGTTTTTTTTGTGTCTTTATATTAATTTAAAAAAAAAGAGAGAACAGTTTTATTCCATTGAACACAATCTCTGAACTATCTATCCCTCGAGAGTAGTTAGTATAGGGCTCTCCGCGTTACGTAATCTCATTCAAATGTCAAAGAAAAACCAACAGTGGACCTCCACAGGCTGATGATGATGATGATCCTCCTACGCGTGCCGCGTCCATGATGCGCAGGCTAATGAGTAGTACCAACACTCTTCTCAGCGCATCGGCCAGGAAACTGGATAGTCCTCTCTGGAGGTGCTGGGGGGGTGCGCACATAGGCGCCAAGAGGCTCCCTCGGGCTTTTTAGTTATAGTTTTAGTCATAGAATTAGTTGTTAAGCTAGAAATAAGTACCTACTAACATAGTTTAAGTGATTTGTTATACTAACAATGTTATGGGTGTAATGACCTGAAATAAAAGTTAATTTATTTATTTTATTTTTATTTGATACATTCCCTCCCCCTTAGTCCAGGGAGAGGTAACGAGAAGTTACCTGAACCAACATAATATGTTTTAGTATGGACACGTGATAATATGACATAGCGTGTTAGATTCAGGGGGGGTCCGATCGCCAAGTGGCTGGACGGACGAGCTAACAAGTCGAACTAACTGGGAAATAAAAGGTGCGCGTGATACACACAAAAACGCCTCCGGGAGGGCGGGTACCGTCCGCACAAACAAAATAAGTTTTTTTTTAGCTTTTATGCAGTGAACATAGAATTATTTATGAAACTGATAGCGAATAGTGGTAACAGACAACAGTATAATGAAGTAGTTTTGTGATTAAATTTGGATACCCTGGTTGCCATCTCTACCTATCGTGCACTATAATTTTTTTCAAACAAAGCCATTAGTGGGAATGGGTATAATCTTTTATAACAAAATTCCGCAACCAATTTTGGACTTGCCTTTACACAAGTTTAAAAAATCTATTAAAACTGTACTCCTGAGAAAAGCATATTATACAATCGAAGATTATGTAAATGATAAAAGAACGTGAATTTGACCTGCAGCTCGCTCAAGCAATGCGCGGGATTTCAATTACTTTTATGCATGGCATAATATTATATCTCAAATCTTTGAAATGAGCATCCGCCGAGTTTCTTCCTGGTTCTTCTCGGTAGGAAAGGCATTCCGAACCAGTGGTACATGCTCTTGACGATCCAAAAGTACTTGTAAAAGTAAAAAAAAAGTAGAATAAAATAAAAAAATTGGTTGTCTGTAAAGTCGGTTTACTGACGATAGTTGAACGTGCAACAAAGGCCGATTGTGCTTCTTTGTCGGTCGTCCGCGCTCTCGCTTGCACTTCAAGCCTTACATGGAACGCCTCAGAGCGAGGTAACGCCGCATGAGACATGTTTTTTCGTGCGTGCAGCCGGCTCTATCGAATTATAAAACGTTGTCACGTCAATATTTTGAACTTTATAGGCATGTTATCAATTTTTAACGCCCGAGTTTTTAGATTTGTGAAAAATCAAAAACATTTTTTATGCGGATGGTACACCACAAAAATCTCCAGAAAGGGGAATATTTGTGGGCAAATACGTGTGTGGCAACACCGGTAGCTGAGCAAATAATCCTGTTTGTACGCAAGAATTCCTGTGTTTGACCATCGGATTCGGCTACCTGGCCGATACCACCTCACTAAACTAGTTAGCTGGTACCTACGAGTGCTGTTCTAGTTTGTTGTGTGTGCCTGGTACCGCTAGTATACATCATCCCCATGATCAACCTATCGCCGGCCCACTACAGAGCACCGGATTCTTCTCGGAATGAGAAGGATTTATGCCATAGTCCGCCACGCTGGCCCAGTGCGGATTTTATATTTTTTTTATTCACATACAAGTTAGCCCTTGACTGCAATCTCACCTGGTGGTAAGTGATGTTGCAGTCTAAGATGGAAGCGGGCCAACCTGGAAGGGGGTGTGGCAGCTTTTACTAAACCCATCCCTTTGGTTTTTACACGGTATCGTACCGGAACGTTAAATCGCTTTGGCGGCACGGCTTGCTGGTAAGGTGGTAACTAGCCACGACCGAAGCCGAACCAGACAAATTGGCAGACTTCAACACCTTTGAGAACATTAATGAGAACTTTCTGGTATGCAGGTTTCTTCACGATCTTTTCCTTCATAAAGCAAGTATATTTAATTGCGTAAAACGCACACAACTCCGAAAAGTTAGAGGTGCGTGCCCGGAATCGAACCCCCGTTCTTTCGAATAGGAGGCGGACTAGCCTTACCATTCTCAGCTCTCTTAGAGCCTCAATAGCTCAACCGGTAAAGGAGTGGACTGAAAACCGAAAGGTCGACGGTTCAAACCCCGCCCGTTGCACTATTGTCGTACCTACTCCTAGCACAAGCCTGACGCTTAGTTGGAGAGGAAAGGGGAATATTAGTCATTTAACATGGCTAATATGCTTTTTTTTTTTTAAAAAATATCTCGGTTTGATAGGAGACCAGTCCGAGACCAGTGACGCGAACTATACTTTAAGCTTCACATTGCGTATAATCTAAATGATTTGCACAAAACGTTATGATGATGTATGGAGCACGAATTTTTCATCATGATTTTCATATATTGATAGTGCTTTTATAGTGTGTATGGAGGTATATATATTATGCATCTTATACATTAGTCACTCCAAGATGATTACAAAGTCACGAAGGCACAACCCGCACTAAAAGTTTCGGATGTGGCATTGAGACTAAAGAGTTATCAAGGTTTATTTATGACATTCCGATAAGATGATCGATATTTGCTTTTGTATGTTATCTGTTTTTTTTTTTTAATTTCATACTTATTAAATACTTAAAACTTTTTCTATATTACTCATTATAAATGCGGAAGTATGTTGGTTTGTTCTCCAATCGTCGCAACGGGGCAACGGAGCGACGTGTTTTTTTTTGCATGTGTGTAGCTGTTAAAGACCTAGAGGGATTTTTGTTGAAAAATCTGAATACACTTAGACGAGTTTGCGACCCGCGCGACCATCATCTATTTGGTACAGAGATGGAATGCATCCCGGAAATGAATATAGGCTACTTTTTATCCCGAAAAATCAGAGTTCCCATGGGATTTTTAAAAATCGTCTAGTACAAAATGTAAACTATATATATAGCGGTGATAGTCTTGTAGTTATTTGGAGGGTTGGAGGTTCGATCCCGGGCACGCATTATTTAACACATCCAAAAGACGGATCCACTTTTATCATACATCCGTGAGCATGATGCTATCCGATTGCCAGTTATCCACCCTAACGAATGTCAGAACAGAACTGACGCTGTGTTTTTTATTCTAGGCATCCTAGAAGTTTTTTTAAATATTAGTATCACACTTCAGATCACATCACACTTCACACTAATATTAGAAAAGCGAAAGTTTGTGTGTATGTGTGTATATGTTTGTTACTCCTTCACGCAAAAACTACTGGACGGATTGGGCTGAAATTTGGAATGGAGATAGATTATACCCTGGATTATCACATAGACTACTTTTTATCTCGGAAAATTAAAGAGTTCCCACGGGATTCTTAAAAAACCTACATCCCTGCGAACGAAGTCGCGGGCATCAGCTAGTATTTCAATAATATTGGTATGTTTCACAATTGTCTAGTTCTAGTATTTCAACACGTCCACTTCTACATTTTCTCGTTTTCATCATTGATAAAAAACAGGACACTACTTACCACATCCAAAAGACGGATCCACTTACATCATACATCCTCGAGCATTATGTTATCCGATTGCCAGTCATCCACCCTAACGAACGTCAGAACAGAACTGACGCTATGCTTTTTTTTCTTTTTTTTTTTTCTCCAGGTACAAACCTATAAACATTTTGTTTGTTTTGCTACTCCATTGTTACAATGTTTCGGTAGTGCATTGGTTTCCTTTTAAGCCGCATTTTCATTAGGGGACATTTGTTGCGCGACTCTGTCGCTCGACACGAAATTCACGTGTCCCGCGCCATGTCGCCCGACGTCGTCCGACGTCGCTTGGGATATTTACGTGTCGCGCAACTTGTCGCTAGTCGATGGTCTGCGAGCGTCGACGCGCGCGACCTTCGTGTCCCTCGACAATTGCCAGACAGGCTTTGAGTGGTGAGAACGTGTGTCGCTTTGTGTTCCACTGCACTGAACAGCACTACTTCCTCGGGCGACATATTGGTCACGACTGGCCAATGAGAACGAGTCATATGTCGCGGGACATTGTCCCACAACTTTTACAGAGACAACTACGTGAATGTCGAGCGACAAGTATCTGCGACATGTCGCCTAGTGAAAATGCGCCTTTAATCCAACCACGGCGTTTTATAATTTTTAACCCCCGACCCAAAAAGTGGGGTGTTATAAGTTTGACGTGTGTATTTGTGTATCTGTCTGTGGCATCTTAGCTCCTAAACTAATAAACCGATTTTAATTTAGTTTTTTTGTTTGAAAGGTGGCTTGATCGAGAGTGTTCTTAGCTATAATTCAAGGAATTCGGTTCAGCCGTTTGAAAGTTAACAGCTCTTTTCTAGTTACTGTAACCTTCACTTGTCAGGGGTGTTATAAATTTTTAATTTACACTTGTTAGCTGTTTGTGTGTTTGTATACCTATGTTCGTTTGATCCTTCGTATGCGGGAGGATCTAGGAATCTACTGCATTATTATCCCTAGGAAAACCATATAAGGGTCTGCACATTTTATAGAAGTCTGGAAAGCCACAGACAAAGACATTAGTTGAACGTGTCTACATTTCATTGAGTTTGATTGGCTAATTTTGAAATGAGAACCATACTACGTTTCTATGAAAAGTACTGCTGTCATTCATCATCATCATCATCATCATCATCAACAACGCATCGTCGGCTCACTACTGAGCACATGTCTTCTTTCAGAATGAGAAGTGCGGATTGGCAAGGTTTATCTTCTGCTTCTTTATTTCCCAGGTACGTTTTGTTTGTTTTGCCCCGCCATTGTTAGTATTTCGGTAGTGCCATAGGTTTCCTTTTATGACTCTCCTATTGATGGGAATGGTTTTGTTTTAATTATTTGCACGGAGCGGGATTGCGCCTGACGATTTACTCGAGTACTTTAGGGGAGGGAAATCATATAACTTACCTATGGTTAGAAGGAAATATCTTAAGTTATTGAATACTAGCGACCCGCCCCGGCTTCGCACGGGTGGACATTTATTTTTTCTATTTTCCGGGAGAAAATATAGCCTATAATACGGATTCGGAAGAATCCCTCTAAGTAATGGTAAAAGAAATTTTGAAATCGGTCCAGTAGTTTTTGAGCCTATTCAATACAAACATACAAAAATAAAAAAATACAAAGGTTTCCTCTTTATAATATTAGTATAGATTGATTGGAAAATATTTTTGTTATTGTAAATGTTTAGGAAAGTAATTATTCATGCTATATTCAAACTAGAATTTAGATGTCTATGTCATTCCCAGTACCAGCTGTCTCTGTACCTTTCGTCATAATCGGTTAAACGGATGAGCCGTGAAAAGCTAACGGACAGCCGGATAGACAGATACACTTTCACATTTACAATGGATCTATATTATTAAAGGATATTATTTTATTAAGAAAAAAATTAAAGACAGAAGAGAGCTTATATTTTGCACGTAAAATTCACAATTTCATGTCCTGACCTATGTATTTAGGTACAAATATTTTTGAAAGAAGTTCGTCTACGAAAAGTTCTAAAATAAAAACTTTAAAAAATTAATAAAGATAAATTATTTTGTCAGAAAAGTTATGGCAAAGTAGTGTCACTTACGAGGTTCAACTTAGTCCAGTTTTCTGAAGAAAAAAATCAAAACAAAAAGAGGAAACCATTTTAAGGCAAGAGAGGTTTTTGGCAAATTAGTCTCAACTCCACGTCCCAGCCTCTCGAGAAAGCTCTTGCCTCTTGTGCACATGGCGGCCACTTGAATTTTTTGGAGATTTCTAAGAGCGAAAACGATAGAGCCCAAGCTTTTGTTTTTTATGGCACTCAGGGAACTTGCAGGTAATTCACCAATTTTTGGGCTGCTTGAACGTTTCGGAAAAAAACTGTAAGATTGGTATTTTTCAATACTTAAATGTTTTTTTGAAAAACAAAGCACAAACGATTTATATAATCGAAATTCCCAGAGTACGTAGGTATGAAGCGATTTGCTTCCTCGTTGCTGATTTGAACCGCTAGGATATGCGTCGGCCTTCCGGCATCAGTTTTATCCTCCTCTTTTAATTTGGGTCTTTTAATATAAGTCAAGAGTGAGTAGGCATCTTCTAGGCAAGCGTGAAGCCCTCTTAGGCTGTATCATCATTTGCCAGCAGGTCTGATTGCGGCCAAGCGCTAGTCTATAAATATATAAATTAAAAGTAATGAAATTACTACAAAACTGAAAACTGATATGACAAGTGTAAATTACAAGTGTAAATTAAAAATTTTCAACACCCCCGACTAGTGAAGGTTACAGTAACTAGAAAAGAGCTGATAACTTTCAATCGGCTGAACCGATTTTCTTTGACTATTCCGCGCCTACGATCCAAAGTATCTGAGTTTTCCAAAACATCATTTTCAAATAAATAATTATGTATATCTAGGCAACGTCCATCTTGACAGCTTGACATTTGTCAATTGACACTTGAATATTATGAACCTAAGGGTTATCTAATCTTCTTTTCTACAAAAAAACTAGAAAAGAGCTGATAACTTTTAAACGGCTGAACCAATTTTTTTGGATTATAGCTAAGAACACTCTCGATCAAGCCACCTTTCAAACAAAAAAAACTAAATTAAAATCGGTTCATTCGTTTAGGCGCTACGATGCCACAGACAGATACACAGATACACAGACACACAGATACACACGTCAAACTTATAACACCCCTCTTTTTCGGTCGGGGGTTAAAAACAGTTCCGACCAGTAAAGGTTACAGTAACTAGAAAAGAGCTGATAACTTTCAAACGGCTGAACAGATTTTCTTGGATTATAGCTAAGAACACTCTCGATCAAGCCACCTTTCAAACAAAAAAACTAAATTAAAATCGGTTTATTAGTTTAGGAGCTAAGATGCCACAGACAGATACACAAATATACACGTCAAACTTATAACACCCCTCTTTTTGGGTCGGGGGTTAAAAATTACTACAAAACTATAAACTGACATAAAAGAATATTAGAATACCGTATTCGTGTTATATATCATCCTTATGATGGAATTACATTAATCCTTTACCAGGGATATTTCAACTGTACAGTAATTGTATAGTGCAGTCTTATTCATAAAAATCCCTTATTATAGGGTTAAAACGTTCATTAGTTAAAATGCTCATTAAGCCTATTAAACGTTTCATAACTTTCTTTATTCATAAAGGTTCAATAAACCGCTCACAACTAAATTCTCGCTATAGGCTAGTTTCGCTTTGTTATGTTGTCGTTCTGATGAATTCATAGACAAAATTGCAAAAAAACTGGGCTCTACACAGAGAAGTGACACAGGTGTGACATTTGTTTTCGGTCAATTGTCTGAGTTCTGGAGGATAGTTAGGTATTATCGTTCGGAGTTTTGTTCCGATTTATTTAATTAAAAATGGAAACAGAAAGGAATTTAGAAATTAGCGTTAGATTTTATTATACTATTTAAAACAAGTGTAAATTAAAAATTTTCAACACCCCCGACAAATCATTTTCAAATAAATAATTATGTATATCTAGGCAATGTCCATCTTGACAGCTTGACATTTGTCAATTGACACTTGAATATTATGAACCTAAGGGTTATCTAACCTTCTTTTCTACAAGAAAACTAGAAAATAGCTAATAACTTTTAAACGGCTGAACCGATTTTCTTGAATTATAGCTAAGAACACTCTCGATCAAGCCACCTTTCAAACAAAAAAAACTAAATTAAAATCGGTTCATTCGTTTAGGCGCTACGATGCCACAGACAGATACACAGATACACAGATACACAGATACACAGATACACAGATACACAGATACACAGATACACAGACACACAGATACACAGACACACACGTCAAACTTATAACACCCCTCTTTTTGGGTCGGGGGTTAAAAAACATGTATTAGGTAAAAGTATGTATTAGATACAGTACCTGGACATTCATGGAATAAAATCCTTTTTTTTTTAATTGAAAATATTACAGTAAAACTTAAAGCTAGCCTTATCTAATTACTATACAAATCATGCCCGTGTGGAATGGTGCCAAGAATACGGGCTGCATTTCCACGCTGGACAGCCAGGATGATCCGTTGCGCAAAAAATGAGCCAGCTTTTTTTTATCCAAATCCTTCTCGGTTTATGTAGTTAGGTTCTGAGCTGCATCACCGCCATATTTCTTACGTTAGAAGAAATCACATACCTATGTAAAGGAATGATTACATGAAAAGAAACTTCGAAATTAAGTAGGAACTTTTATGTACCTACTTCACGACGTCCCTAGCATCTTATGGCAGTTAAAACTTGCAACTCTGGTTAATTACCACAGCCTCTCGAATCCAGAATAAATAACGTACTTAAATAGTAATTACAATGCAATGACACTACAATCCACCAAAACAAAATAACCTCACTTCAATCTCGTATATCAAACAAATTATCAGCTGTTAAGACAAGACGGCGGCCATCTTGTTCTATAATAAGGGTTTATAGTAGGGTTCAGCCTATTATAAGTTATGGAGCCGCTATTGAACACTTTTAGCACTATTGAACGTTTATGAATAATGTTTTTGAGAACTTTGCTTATAACAAGCTAATAAAGCTTCTATAAATTTTTATGAATAAGACTGTTATTAATCTATAGAAATATCAGTACCTAATAAGTATTTTAGGGTGTAGTGTTCTCTGAAACTTGCGGTAATTCTTTATCCTTTAAATTTATTTAATTTCAAAAAGTAACAAATTATATTCCGTATACACCCTAAAAACCTTATCTAAATCCCGCTGTCCGTGATTAAGAAGGACATGTATTTTCTTAATCTCAAGAAAGACTACGCCCATGTTTAAACCTGATACTTATGTCTTAGGAAATAAGGTTCAAAATGAAAGCTGTTTTTATTCCATCGCTTACCTTATCTACATTGCTTGCGCGTGTCTCGACTATCTTTCAAAAAGCAAAATATTTGGGTGTTTTTTTTTTTTGTATTTTGAGTTAGTAAAGTTTAGATAGGGCTTTATTTATTTAAAAAAATGTTTTTTTGCGACTTGTATCAGTATTGAATAGGTAACTACATAAATAAACGTATGTCTAAATAGCTAGAACTATGTTATGTCTTGTTCTAATAATATAGGTATGGCTAGATAATGTTTTAAAAAAATACTGATACTATGCTAAATAAAAACACAAGCGAAACTGTGTTCCTCTCTTATCACGACTTTTCGTCACCTACCTGGAGTTTATATTGATATTAACATACAAATACGTTGAAATAAAACATTTACATCTTCTTTTCTTATTCATAATACTCGCGATGCCTTCATATCTACTCTATAGTCAACACAACAAAAAACACTTTATCGCATTCCCACTATTTTTTTCATGTAGATGGTAGGTAGCATCTTTTCTATTTACATTTAAAAAATAAAAAAAATATCGTTAAATTTGATTGAAAAAAACTAATTGATATACGATTACTTAACTAAAACACCTTTTTCGTTATTCAATCATATCCAAAATCAAATATTAAGCCTATAAAAACGAAAAAAAAAACCGTGAAATTATCCGTTATCGCCGTCATCGTGAAGCATTTTTTGTCCTGTCTGTAGTTCTCTTATGTCTGTTTGGCTTAAGTCCGTCTTATCTCGAAATCAGATTTTTTGTGAATTATTTTAAAGCAAAATAAAGGTAAACACAGAACAACCCATCCGGTGTGTTTTGTCCCAGAGTGGTGGCAAATCTGGGGAACACGAGGGACGTGTACAATTGGCTTGGATTTGGAAAGGTTTTGTTTTGTAATCTATGTTTTACTAAGCCTATCCATACTAATATTATAAATGCGAAAGTGTGTCCTTCTGTCTGTCTGTCTGCTACCTTTTCACGGCCCAACAGTTTAACTGATTTTGACGAAATTTGATACAGAGTTAGCTTATATCCCGGGGATGGACATTGGCTACTTTTTATCCCGGAAAATCAAAGAGTTCCCATGGGATACCTAAATACTCATCCGCTTAACCGATTTGCATGCCGAAGTAGCTTGCGCACCTGCAATTAACATAAGCAACTTTTTATCCCGGAAAATCAAATAGTTCCCATGGAATCTTTAAAAACCGAAATCCACGCGGGCGAAGTCGCGGGCATCCTCTAAGATTTTTTATTCAATAAACTTTCACAATTCCTACTATATACACTTTTGAATCGTCAATGCACTGGTTCGGAATGTCTTTCCCACCGCTTTATTTTTTAAATCTTTATTTAAAGAGCTTACTTTCTATTCTTTAAAATACATATTACCATAAGAAGCATTTTTCATGGTAATATGTAATCAATCAATGTATGTATTTCATGGTGCGGGCAATACATATTACCCACTAAGTAAAGCATTTTTCCCCTAAGCAAAACCGGGATGGTTCAACTAGTTTAAATATAATTAACTGTCATTTCTACCGGCCAATTATAATATATTGAAGATCTTTCCTACCGAGGAGAGCCAGCCAGAAACTCGGCAAGAAATTATATTATATATTCGTTTCTCCATTGCGGCGTGATTGAAGGACAAATCAAAAACAAACAGGCATTTATAATATAGGTAAGAATTTTTGCAACTTAAATCAATGCCTACAAACTCGAAGTGACTCTATTTTATTTATGCCTCGTTAACTACACCCAATATGTCCATTATGCTGTCTACGCATGGTAAAAAACCGGCCAAGTCAGGCTCACGCACCGATGGTTCCGAACTCAGGTATTTACTTGTGCGATAAAACCTACCTACCTACCAATTTCATGATTCTAGGTCAATGGGAAGGATCCTATAGATTTTCTTGACAGACACGACAGACGGACAGATGGACAAACGGAGCAACAGACAGACAAACAACAAAATGATTCTAAAAGAGTTCCGTTTTTCCGTACGGAACCTTAAAAAACTGGTTCCTATCCAGTAGCATGTAAAAGGCATATGGTAGGCATGTGAACATCTTAGGAACGTGTAAAATGATAATGGTAGACCTAGCTTTTTCCTCGGTAAGTTAAAGTACCATTTTCAGGCATATGTATTTTTTTAAATTTTGTTTCTCCCTAAACTAAATAAATTTTTAAGGTTCCGTACCTCATAAGGAAAAATGCAATCTCTCTCCGGTCTCCAAAAAAATTTTTTTTTGCTATTGTATCGAGTGAGATTATAAATGAAAGAGGAAAAAGTTCTAAGTTCATACATATATAAATAATATAATACAATATTAACAATATACCAAGTGACAAAACATATTATTTGCTATATTTCAGGGTTTTTTAAAACGAACTTTAATTAATAACTTGTATATCAACAAAATGTGGAACAATTATTATTAGAAACTCCTTAAAAACTAGGAAAAAATTGGGATTCCTTGATTTTTCGAAAATCAAAGACAATCCGCCCCTCAGGAGTTGGAGACAGGAAGCACGGCCTATTAGTGTCGATGATTTATTGATGGGTCAATTTACACGCCCAGTTCGAGTCCAAAATCTGTCCTGTTAATTACTAACTTGTCTTTAATGATGAATCGCCTTCAATATCTTATCAAGTCGCCGGACAAAATGACAGTTAATTATAATTATTATAAAAAACTAGTTGAACCATCCTGGTTTCGCTTGGGTGAAATTTCCAGAAAGATTTCTTATATCCATGGGATAGATAAATAACCAATAGTATGTATTATAATTTCTTGCCGAGTTTCTGGCTGGCTCTCCTCGGTAGGAAAGATCTTCAATATATTATAATTGGCCGGTAGAAATGACAGTTAATTATATTTAAACTAGTTGAACCATCCCGGTTTTGCTTAGGGGAAAAATGCTTTACTTAGTGGGTAATATGTATTGCCCGCACCATGAAATACATACATTGATTGATTACATATTACCATGAAAAATGCTTCTTATGGTAATATGTATTTTAAAGAATAGAAAGTAAGCTCTTTAAATAAAGATTTAAAAAATAAAGCGGTGGGAAAGACATTCCGAACCAGTGCATTGACGATTCAAAAGTGTATATAGTAGGAATTGTGAAAGTTTATTGAATAAAAAATCTTAGAGGATGCCCGCGACTTCGCCCGCGTGGATTTCGGTTTTTAAAGATTCCATGGGAACTATTTGATTTTCCGGGATAAAAAGTTGCTTATGTTAATTGCAGGTGCGCAAGCTACTTCGGCATGCAAATCGGTTAAGCGGATGAGTATTTAGGTATCCCATGGGAACTCTTTGATTTTCCGGGATAAAAAGTAGCCAATGTCCATCCCCGGGATATAAGCTAACTCTGTATCAAATTTCGTCAAAATCAGTTAAACTGTTGGGCCGTGAAAAGGTAGCAGACAGACAGACAGAAGGACACACTTTCGCATTTATAATATTAGTATGGATAGGCTTAGTAAAACATAGATTACAAAACAAAACCTTTCCAAATCCAAGCCAATTGTACACGTCCCTCGTGTTCCCCAGATTTGCCACCACTCTGGGACAAAACACACCGGATGGGTTGTTCTGTGTTTACCTTTATTTTGCTTTAAAATAATTCACAAAAAATCTGATTTCGAGATAAGACGGACTTAAGCCAAACAGACATAAGAGAACTACAGACAGGACAAAAAATGCTTCACGATGACGGCGATAACGGATAATTTCACGGTTTTTTTTTTCGTTTTTATAGGCTTAATATTTGATTTTGGATATGATTGAATAACGAAAAAGGTGTTTTAGTTAAGTAATCGTATATCAATTAGTTTTTTTCAATCAAATTTAACGATATTTTTTTTATTTTTTAAATGTAAATAGAAAAGATGCTACCTACCATCTACATGAAAAAAATAGTGGGAATGCGATAAAGTGTTTTTTGTTGTGTTGACTATAGAGTAGATATGAAGGCATCGCGAGTATTATGAATAAGAAAAGAAGATGTAAATGTTTTATTTCAACGTATTTGTATGTTAATATCAATATAAACTCCAGGTAGGTGACGAAAAGTCGTGATAAGAGAGGAACACAGTTTCGCTTGTGTTTTTATTTAGCATAGTATCAGTATTTTTTTAAAACATTATCTAGCCATACCTATATTATTAGAACAAGACATAACATAGTTCTAGCTATTTAGACATACGTTTATTTATGTAGTTACCTATTCAATACTGATACAAGTCGCAAAAAAATGTTTTTTTGCGACTTGTATCAGTATTGAATAGGTAACTACATAAATAAACGTATGTCTAAATAGCTAGAACTATGTTATGTCTTGTTCTAATAATATAGGTATGGCTAGATAATGTTTTAAAAAAATACTGATACTATGCTAAATAAAAACACAAGCGAAACTGTGTTCCTCTCTTATCACGACTTTTCGTCACCTACCTGGAGTTTATATTGATATTAACATACAAATACGTTGAAATAAAACATTTACATCTTCTTTTCTTATTCATAATACTCGCGATGCCTTCATATCTACTCTATAGTCAACACAACAAAAAACACTTTATCGCATTCCCACTATTTTTTTCATGTAGATGGTAGGTAGCATCTTTTCTATTTACATTTAAAAAATAAAAAAAATATCGTTAAATTTGATTGAAAAAAACTAATTGATATACGATTACTTAACTAAAACACCTTTTTCGTTATTCAATCATATCCAAAATCAAATATTAAGCCTATAAAAACGAAAAAAAAAACCGTGAAATTATCCGTTATCGCCGTCATCGTGAAGCATTTTTTGTCCTGTCTGTAGTTCTCTTATGTCTGTTTGGCTTAAGTCCGTCTTATCTCGAAATCAGATTTTTTGTGAATTATTTTAAAGCAAAATAAAGGTAAACACAGAACAACCCATCCGGTGTGTTTTGTCCCAGAGTGGTGGCAAATCTGGGGAACACGAGGGACGTGTACAATTGGCTTGGATTTGGAAAGGTTTTGTTTTGTAATCTATGTTTTACTAAGCCTATCCATACTAATATTATAAATGCGAAAGTGTGTCCTTCTGTCTGTCTGTCTGCTACCTTTTCACGGCCCAACAGTTTAACTGATTTTGACGAAATTTGATACAGAGTTAGCTTATATCCCGGGGATGGACATTGGCTACTTTTTATCCCGGAAAATCAAAGAGTTCCCATGGGATACCTAAATACTCATCCGCTTAACCGATTTGCATGCCGAAGTAGCTTGCGCACCTGCAATTAACATAAGCAACTTTTTATCCCGGAAAATCAAATAGTTCCCATGGAATCTTTAAAAACCGAAATCCACGCGGGCGAAGTCGCGGGCATCCTCTAAGATTTTTTATTCAATAAACTTTCACAATTCCTACTATATACACTTTTGAATCGTCAATGCACTGGTTCGGAATGTCTTTCCCACCGCTTTATTTTTTAAATCTTTATTTAAAGAGCTTACTTTCTATTCTTTAAAATACATATTACCATAAGAAGCATTTTTCATGGTAATATGTAATCAATCAATGTATGTATTTCATGGTGCGGGCAATACATATTACCCACTAAGTAAAGCATTTTTCCCCTAAGCAAAACCGGGATGGTTCAACTAGTTTAAATATAATTAACTGTCATTTCTACCGGCCAATTATAATATATTGAAGATCTTTCCTACCGAGGAGAGCCAGCCAGAAACTCGGCAAGAAATTATAATACATACTATTGGTTATTTATCTATCCCATGGATATAAGAAATCTTTCTGGAAATTTCACCCAAGCGAAACCAGGATGGTTCAACTAGTTTTTTATAATAATTATAATTAACTGTCATTTTGTCCGGCGACTTGATAAGATATTGAAGGCGATTCATCATTAAAGACAAGTTAGTAATTAACAGGACAGATTTTGGACTCGAACTGGGCGTGTAAATTGACCCATCAATAAATCATCGACACTAATAGGCCGTGCTTCCTGTCTCCAACTCCTGAGGGGCGGATTGTCTTTGATTTTCGAAAAATCAAGGAATCCCAATTTTTTCCTAGTTTTTAAGGAGTTTCTAATAATAATTGTTCCACATTTTGTTGATATACAAGTTATTAATTAAAGTTCGTTTTAAAAAACCCTGAAATATAGCAAATAATATGTTTTGTCACTTGGTATATTGTTAATATTGTATTATATTATTTATATATGTATGAACTTAGAACTTTTTCCTCTTTCATTTATAATCTCACTCGATACAATAGCAAAAAAAAATTTTTTTGGAGACCGGAGAGAGATTGCATTTTTCCTTATGAGGTACGGAACCTTAAAAATTTATTTAGTTTAGGGAGAAACAAAATTTAAAAAAATACATATGCCTGAAAATGGTACTTTAACTTACCGAGGAAAAAGCTAGGTCTACCATTATCATTTTACACGTTCCTAAGATGTTCACATGCCTACCATATGCCTTTTACATGCTACTGGATAGGAACCAGTTTTTTAAGGTTCCGTACGGAAAAACGGAACTCTTTTAGAATCATTTTGTTGTTTGTCTGTCTGTTGCTCCGTTTGTCCATCTGTCCGTCTGTCGTGTCTGTCAAGAAAATCTATAGGATCCTTCCCATTGACCTAGAATCATGAAATTGGTAGGTAGGTAGGTTTTATCGCACAAGTAAATACCTGAGTTCGGAACCATCGGTGCGTGAGCCTGACTTGGCCGGTTTTTTACCATGCGTAGACAGCATAATGGACATATTGGGTGTAGTTAACGAGGCATAAATAAAATAGAGTCACTTCGAGTTTGTAGGCATTGATTTAAGTTGCAAAAATTCTTACCTATATTATAAATGCCTGTTTGTTTTTGATTTGTCCTTCAATCACGCCGCAATGGAGAAACGGATAGACGCATTGATTTTAGAAGAGAGCCACCCAGATAGACGTGATTTTTTGCATCTGATTAGCAGACTTCACATACCTTTGAGAACATTATGGAGAACTCTGGCATGCAGGTTTACTCACGGAGGTGTTTTCATTGACCGTTAACAGGGCTCTCTCCGTCACTTACTCCATACAATCGTAGTTCCAATTTCATTTGAATATTAAGCAACCAAAGTCCATGAAATTTTGCAGACATATTCTAGAAACTAATATCTGTGCCTGTGGTGTTTTACATTTTTCTAAACATATGTAGTTTTAAAATTACAGGGGCTCAAAGATTTGTATGTGAATTTTTAAGACCGTGTAACTTTTAAACCGAATATTTTAATTTCATGGACTTTGATTGCTTAATATTCAAATGAAATTGGAACTACGTTTGTATGCAGCGAGTGACGGAGAGACCCCTCTTAAACCAAGTGATATTTAACTGCCTAAAAGTCAATACGCACATAACTCCGAAAAATTAGAGCTGATGCCCGGGATCGAATCTACGACCTCCTGAATAGGTGGCCGACACCTTAACCATTAGGCCGATGTATCCGATGTTTACGACGAATTAAAAAAATCTGAATTTGTTATTTTTTTATTTACACCAACATCTTCCATATAATTATGACTATAAAATATGCAAATTCACTGCAGTATGGTTATCCATTACATGCACTTATGAAAGAAAATAACCTGACATGCGCTAACCTAAAGTAGGTAATACAATTTTTGTTTTGTATAGTTTAGTCTGTATCTTGTATTGTTTTTCTGTGGAATGTGTAATAAAAATAAAGATTTCTAAAATTTTAAAAAATCCTCATCAAAATCATAGAATTTCAAATCACCAGCGCAGTGTCCAAAAACTAATTTGTCCCTCTAACCATAGACAAACATTTTACTGCCCTAACCAGGTAAATCGGAGAACTAATGAAGGGAAACGCACAGTTAGACTTAACAAGGTTTTTAATACCGATGCCTTGTACCACGTGTTGAATCACAGGCGCCATAAATATACTACGTCTGCGCCGGCGCAGGTACGCCCGCCAAACGAGATCGGTCCTTTTTTAAAAAAAAGTACATCACCAATACAATACCTAACCTTATTACTTAAAGGTTAAAGTTCAATTTCATTTGTACATACAGGATGGATGCTTCCATAACTCACTTCGTGCTTTCTCGCTTCTGAAATAAAGCTCCTTTTACGGAGCTTCGTTCCCTAACTCCTGACAGCTGTGTTGTTCCAAATTGAATTTAATGCTAATAGTTTTAGAGATGATTTTCGAATGGGGTTAAAGGAATTTTTTCTGGTCATACCAGATTTTATTTTTTCCTTTTGTTGTTTCTTTTTTCCTTGACAGCGGCTACGGTGGGTGTTTTGCGGGGTCAGCGAGGATAATAACTGTAAATTACCGTCGTTCGGTTTATTGAAATTCGCTGGACGTGCTCTAATGGGAAAATTTTAGTATTTTAGTGCCGTGGACTCTTTTGAAAGGACCAGTGTTACCAGTATTACCTTTTACTACTTCTCTAGCAAATCTTTTGAACCACTTGTAAGATTTTTAAGAGGTTCTTCTTACTCCCATTTTCGCCAGTTTTCTTGATTACAACTGAATTTTTAAGTGTAACATTCAGGAGTGCCTTATAAAAAAAAATCCATTAAGAAAGTACTTTTCAAGTCGGCGTAATTTTTTTGCATGGATGTAGTAAAAAGCAAATGAGTGTGGTAAAAGACGAGGAGACGGAATGTGGACATAGGCTAGTTTTTATCCCAGAAAATCAGAATTCTCACGGAATATTTAGAATAAGTACATAAATCTTCGCTAACGTAATCGATCAGCTAGAAATAAAAATTCTTTATTTGCATAATGTGTGTTACAAAAGATGATAGTAATTATTACAAAGTTCAACATATTAGCTCTAGGAGCGTACAAATATTGTGGTAGTTAATTATACTTAAATCAAATGATAATCAATGATAATCATTATTTAGTATCTTGCAGTTTTAATATCTTACAAATTGATGAATATTGGGTCTTGAGATTTTGCACGTAAGATAACTATACAAAGTGGGGTAGGTATCATAATGAAAGGGATACCTGTACATTCTAAAACAGATTTTTATTTATTTTTATGCTTAGTTTTTGATTTATCGTGCAAAATGTTTGAAAAAATACCCGAGTACGGAACCCTCAGTGCGCGAGACTGACTCGCACTTGGCCGGTTTTTTTTAAATGTTTTCTTGCAAATGTAATAAGTAAACCAGTGACCGCGCCCCATCACAAGACAGACATGTTGACGGATACATAATCGAAAATTTAATGTAAGCATTCTTACAGAGTGGGCCAGTGGCCACTGTAATGTAAAGACGAACACACGTCAAACCACATAAAGCCGTAGTCATACAAGACGCGCGACGAAAGCGACGAATGACGGCATAGGTCATAGACACACTATCAAACCATGAGGTATCGTAAGGTTCTGCACAGTCGCAATTCCACAGACTCGTAGAAAGTGATTCGCTTCCATGTTTCTCTGACATCGATGCAGAGTGCAGACGTTAGGTTAGATTAAAATGTACGGATCTCATAATAAATTTAGTTATAATCTTATCTTTATTTCCACGGCAAGCCCATTAAGCTTTCCGTGTTTTGTAGAATTAGAAATAAATTTAAAGATTTTTTATTTAATAAACTTTTACAAGTTTCGTTTTAAATACTCAAAATAATGATTCTACCACTGCAGTTCGTAGTGCCGTTCTTACCGAGAATCTCGGCAGTTGATCTTTTCAAAAATTCAATGATTGTACAAGTAATTGCAAGTATCGTGCGTTGCTGAAGCGAACTGCGTGTCAAATCCACGCTCTTTTATCGCTTACATAATTTACCTACCCTATATTTGAAATTCAAAGTCTATACACGCCGCTACCTCCGCGTTGTGTCTGACCAGAGCTTTACCTTCAAGTCGGACCACTTAAATGTGTTTTTGTGGTCTTTTCGCCCGCGGCTAGGCTTCCACGGAAGCGCAAAACCTGTTCTTGCTTGTGTAATAGAATATATTATGTTTTAACGGAAATGTTACCGATAAAATTGAATAATAAAACTCATTATACCCCATTAATCTCATTTGGAAGGAAACATTAAATTCTGTGTGAGCAAAAATGTGACCAAAAATGTGAACAGGAATCTATAAACGTGGGGGGTCCCAAAGTACTAAAATGGTGACCTTACACCGGAAAGTGCAGCGTTGGCAGACCCCCAGCACAGACAGACATCCAACAAGTTGAAGGAAGCCTTAATCTATGACCTGCGCAAACGCCGCCATGTTGCAACTTCATATTGGACTTGCGAACACTGTGTGTAAAGAAAACCTGTTATGGTTAATATAAAGTAGGTATGAAGTATAGAGATTTAGAGCCGTAACTCACTGGAACGTCATGGCGACGTCGCTGGCTACGCAGCCATGGCTACGTCTGGTGTAACTTACTTTTTACCCGACTACGGCAACGCCAAAATGAAGGGCTATGATTTTAGCTGATTTTAGCAGCCTGTATGTATTAGGTTTGTATTCATGTGTGTTCCACCGTAGCGCCTAAACTGCTGAGCCGATTTTGATGAATAAGGTGTTGATCGATTCGTTATTATGGTCCGGGTGGTATAGGCTACATTTTATACGAAAAAAATCGACCTGACGGATATTACATACAAAAAAGTGGGGTCTCAAATTTTTTTTTACATAAAATACTGGTGAATTGGCTACGCGTCGCCAGGTAGTCAAAGTATCCAGTCTCTACGTGACGCCGGTCATTCGTGGGTACGTTTCCAAATTGGTGACGGCACCAAGTAAGTTGACTGTCATTACGAATTTCAATACGAATTGTTTGGATACGTAGCCGGCTCGTCGTCATGGTGTTCCAGTGTGTTAACGCTCTTACTCGTATGTTAAAGTTACTCTTCTCATTCTATATGTATTAACAAACACATGACAAAAAACCTAGAGGTTGTTGTACAAACTGCAAAAACAAACAAGCCTTATCGCCAATCGTTCTACCGGAATCGAATAGCTCTGTGCTGATCTTCAATCGAACAGACAGAGATGGCAACATTAAACACATACGTGTGTAAAGGACAGGTGTAGCTACAGAGCTACGTCGTTAGTGCTAATGAAACGCGGGGTCTAATTACGTGTGAACACAATGTACACCTATTCTGATACAATAAAGCTGTCTCGCGATGATGTTGCTATGATTGTGACTAATTTTACGTTTATAGGGCTGCCATTTTAACTTATGGCCGACTAAACTAGACAATTGCCGCGACTACGTCTGCATGCAATTGGGGTTTTTTAATCCCAAGGGAACTTGATTTGCCGGGATAAAAAATAGCATATATCCGTATACGGGATGCAAGTTATACTTCCATTCTTTAAATACCAAAATATGTGTAGTACTTTTCACTGCCCATCCGTTTAATCGATTTTGACAAAATTTGATACATAATTGGATAGCTGCCACCGGCTACTTTTTGTCCCGGAAATTCAAAGTGTTGGTTCCCACGGGATTCAAAAAACCTAAATGCACGTGGAAGAAGTTGCGGGCATTATAAAACACTAAGCAAGACCAAAAAATTATATTGTCTATACTGCCATTTTATTTTGTATTTGTACCTACTTACAACATTTTGGCTTTTAATAGAATTTAAAAAAGGGGTTGCCACCTTCAATAATAATAAAATCTCCAATATGAAAAAAAAACAATGGCCACATTTTAAAACTTTAACTAGGGCTGTCAACCAAATATCAGATTACTTAATATAATATTCGGCTATCGAAATCGTAACCAAATGTCTGCCGCATGACGTCACCGACTACTACCACTATTTATCTTCTAAACGATTCGTGACCGAAACCCAAAAAAGAAAAAAGAGCGAAGGACCGACCATTCTCGGAACTGGACTTGTTAGTATCACCATTTATTACACCACAGGCAACACAGGCCAATATTAAAAGGCTCGAAACACAGAGTAAAGAAAATTAATAGACAGTTAGCGGATCCTTTTTTTTATAAAGAATATTAGCCATGCTAATCATGACTAATACTCCCCTTTCCCCTCCAATTAAGCGTAAAGCTTGTGCCAGGAGTGGGTACGACAATAGTGCAACGGGTGGGGTTTGAACCGCCGACCTTTCGGAATTCAGTCCGCTCCTAAACCGTTGAGCTATCGAGGCTCTAAGCCTTTACTAATGTTGATGATGCGATGCGAAGTTGTTGAAGATGCGAAAGTGTGTTGTTTAAATTGTTTGTTGGATTATCCGTCAATCATGTTGCAGCGGAACAACAGATCGACGTGATTTTTTGCATGAATATATTAAAAGAACTCATGATATATTAAAAGAGAGTCATCACTTATCACCAAGTGAAACTGCAGTCAAGGGCTAACTTCTGTCTGATTAAAAATAAAGAGTGAAATAGGCGCCTTATTATCCTGGAAAACGTAATTTTTAAAAACCTAAAGCCACGCGAAGTTGCATCTTGTCAATAAATAAAATACGCCCTGTAGATAAAATGCATTTTTATTAAGCGTTGGCCTTTTCTAAGGAATGAATCACTTTACCCATTGACTTCTCTCGTATAAGCTGCTAATAAAAAAAAATCAGTGTCTACTACAATACTCAAACTTTGTCCAAACCGAGCAAAATACAAAACGGATCAGCACGCGTCATTCAAAGAAAATAAATGGTGATGTAGAGAAATAAATAATAGAGTAAGGCATATTATTGTAAACTGAATACTTGAAAAGAGCAACCGCCGAGTTTCTTACTGGTTCTTCTTGGTAGGAACGGCATTCCGAACCAGTGGTAGATTATTTTGACGATTCAAAAGCACTTGTAAAAGTTTTATATATTTTAAATTTTGAATTTTTTTTTGAATAAGAAGAAGCCGATTAAGTCTCTACAATTTATTGTTTGATACGCATACAATGAATGAGTCAACAACAAAATATGCAAAAGAGTCCAGAGAAGCCGATTATACCACCATGCAAAGCTAAAGCAACTGGCTTCATTTGTATAAGTATACTTATCTACTTTTTAATGTAGTCTCTGTGCTATTATTAAAAGGCTCGAAATTGAAAAGTCAATTCTGTTTGCTCTTCAGTGCGAAATGCAGGTAGGGTTGGTTGACAAATACTATTTTCAATTGACTTCCGCGAATTTTTAACAATTCGTTAGAGGTATTGTGTTTGACAGACAGACTACGGAATCGTTTGGTCCTATTATGGACCGAGTACTTGAAATGTTTTTTACCGGCACAATTTTTTTTCATTTAACATACTAGTTGATAAATGAAGCGGGATTGAATATTATAATTTTCATAAAAGTTATAATTTTCAAACTCTGTGAGATTTTTCGTGACTTTTCACAAGCTACTTTAAGTAAGTGCAATGTGCATGTAATACTTGCTAAGGGTTACATGTAAAAATGCTTTTCATGTAATTTTCCACAAGCAACATACAGTATTATCATCTCTAGACTTCCTTGAAAGTTACAAATTCTAGAAACCACGTTGGATAGATACATCATATTTTGTTTGACACGTGAACCGTCGCGTTTCTATTCACGATAGATAGATAGATAGAATGTCTTTAAAATATAGATCTTTGTGGCAACCCTAAATGGTAATTGTTTGGAGTTGTAATCGAAATTGCGAGTTTTTAATTTTTGTACAAATTATTCAGTAATTTGAATCGCAATTATGTGACACACTTTAATTTTATATACCTAAATGTTTTTATCGCGTTTTATGTAGGTAATGCGAAAAACATGGAATAATTTTGTTACATACATTCATATCCATACTAATACTTATAAATAAGCTTGTCTGTCTGTCTGTTAACTTTTCACGGCTCATTTATTAACCGATTTTGATGATATTTTAGTACAGAGAGAGTTTGGGCCCTAGAAATGGACATACCTCACTTTTCGTCTCGGAAAATCGAGGAGTTCCTACCGAATCCTTAGGTACTTTCAATGATTCAAATTTCAATTTTCAATTAGAGAAAGGTGCAACTGTAAGCAGTGAATAGTTTTAATATCTTCTTGGAGTTAGATTGAAGATTCTCTTGAAAGTACAAAATGTTTTTGTCAAAGTTTATTTGAATAAAAAATTCTATCTTATGTAATTTACATCTTTGGGGTTGATGATCATAAAGACAGCTTATTTAAAAAATTTCCATACTATCGATATCCGTTATTCGAACACGTGAACTTTTTCTTACGATAAAATATATTCTAACTGCTGCGCTATAGAGGTTTTAATTTCAATTAACTGGAAGCTGCGCATCGCGTGATCGAATAACGTTAAAGAAAGAATCCAACCCAAAATTTGACCAGTTTTTATCGTTTCCAAATGTTGCGAGTAAATCTCATCGCACATTACACTCACCATGTACGCACAAAACAGAGCGTACTTTGCAGTACTGAAAAATCATCATGAACAGCACTGTGTCACTACACACACAAACTATAATATGGCATTCTGAACCAGTGGCAAATCCTATTGATATATTATAAAATCACTTTTAGAAGTTTATTTGAATAACGAATATTTTATTCCATTCTATATAAACGCCTATAAAAGTCGGACATAGGCCTTACCTAATACCTAGTGAGCGCTACCGCACTGAGTCCTCAGTTATTTTAAAATGCAGAAATCCTCTTTATATACATTGTGAGTCCATGGAAGGTACTGAAAGGTGCTCCACTCATTCGGTCTCTTCCGTTTCTAAAGTTCTGTACCTCAAGGGTGCCAGCGGGATACTATTACTAAGCTTCCGCTGCCCGTACGTTCGTCTGTCTGTGTGTCTGTCAGCGGACTGTATCTCTTGAACCGTAATAGGTAGAGAGTTGAAATGTTTTAAAATGAGAGGTGAAATGAGTGATTCACATTATTGCCGCTAAAATAACAAATAATAAACATTTAAAAAGTGTTAAGAAAGTGTTATTAAAAAAATTAAAAAATGTTAAGTATTTCTTATACGATGGTACGGAACCTTTCGTGTGCGACTCGGACTCGCATTCAGACCAGAGGGGTTCGAATTTTCATTACGTTAAAAAGGTTCTGCGCGTATGGTGTGGGAGCCGCATGCGGTGCTTGCTGTAATGTGCGATCACCTTCTGTCTGTTATTGCAGGTGATTACACGTGTCCTTGTTATTAGGATCGCGTAATTAGGTACCGGGAATAATTCGATACCCGGTCTCAATATCGTTACCAATTAACGATGTGCCCTTCTTCATTTGTAATGGCGATCGTCTTGTATGGAGTGTTTCTTGAAAAGTAGTGTTGCCATGATCGCATTCAAAAAAGATAGGACTTTAGAGAAAATTCTCATCGTGAAAGGAGACCCGTGCTCAGTAGTGAGCCAGGGATGGGTTGATCATGATGATGATCACAACATTCGTGCTAAAGGGGCGGATGACGTAAGTTAAATTTTCACTGTAGAGAAAATAAAAATTCTTTATTCTTCCTCATAGGAATTAGGAAATCTACATTCATTAAAACCTAATTTTATTACTTTCTCCATTAGGTCACGATTTCTATCTGTACTATTCCGCGAGATTGTGACCTTGAAGGACTTTCGAGATCAAGAATACCAATCAAATCTTAAAATATATCTACTAAAACACAAGAAATTTTTGCACCTGTGTTTGTCATAGACTTTGAAACCATCCAACCGATGTGTCCCAAAAACCGGTGTCATTAGAAAGGCAATATTGAGAAGATGGTTTTAGAGAAGAGTTTTTTTGGTGTAGTAGCACACGCCGGGTATCCGCTATTATATAATAACTAGCTGATGCCCGCAGCTTCGACCGCGTGGATTGGTCAGATCCCCTGCAGCATCAAGATTGAGGAGTTGGACTCCAAATTTTTTATGAAACTATGTCGCAAAGTTCCTCTATCGATTAAAAAAGAAATGACGCAAGTCGGTTCTGAAATCTCGGAGATTTCGGTGTACATAGGTAGAAAAACACAACTCCCTTTTTGAACGTCGGTTAAAAAGTAGCCTATGTTACTCCCTGGTCAATTTTCTACTTGTCTGTGAAAATCCCGTCAAAATCGGTTAAGCCGTTCCCAAGATTAGCCTTTTCAAACAGACAGACAGACAAAAATTTTAAAAACGTGTAATTCGGTTATAGTATCGTTCATATAACCATATGACCTTAATATGCGGTAGTTATTTCGAAATTACAGACAGACACTCCAATTTTATTTATAGATGATCGTAATACAAAACCAATTCAACAGTTTTTTTTTTTCATTCTTTATAGGCAACTTGACCACAATCACACCTGATGGAAAGTGATTATGTGGCCTAAGATGGGACGCGTTTAACTTAGAAGATGCCTATTCACTCTTTTGTAAATATACCCGGATTGTAATTGGTAGGAAACACAGATCGCGGAAGAGTATTCCAAACCTTAGCCATGCGTATGAGGAATGATGACGCAAACCTTTCTCTACCTTATTCATAAAACTGGGACTTGTCCTGATATAATATTATTTTGACCACCGTATTGTAAGTGCTTTTTTCGTAGAATTGAAATCGTGTTTGACAATTATTGTTCCTTTTACTTTGAGATAGCTCTTAAACTTAGGGACATCAAAAAAAAAAGTTTAGAATTCATTGTTCGAATTTTTGAAAAAAGAAAAAATGTAAATGGTATTTTCTAATTTTCCAGGATCCTTTCCGAGTATGGATTGTGGTCAGTTGACATTTTATTCCACTGCACCATAGGCAGGGTAGGTAATTTTTTAGGGTGTATGTAAAGTACCTTTAGAGTTGCCACCTGCCACTTCTTACGGGATTTACGGGTTAACTGCATCAAAAATACGGGTTTTAGATTTTTTTATACTGACGACAGTGTTTTACATAGATAGTTATTTTTCCAATACTTATTGTTTGAAGAAAGCTTTTAAAAGCTCTTCATTTTGTGATACAAATATATGAAAATCTTGTGTCCGTTTCGACTGCGCCGGTATTGGGGTCATTGCCGTACAAGGAAAATATTCTTTCTACTGGACAAAACGTAAGGATTTGAATCCGCCAGCCAGCTCCGGCTGAATTTGCAAAAAAATACGGGAGCTTTATTTACCCCGTATTTTATTTCGCAATTACGGGTTTCTGTATTATCATACCCTGAAATACGGGGCAACCCATAATATACGGGGCATCTGGTTATCCTAAGTACATTCCAAATGATGCAGAAATAAATTGCATGACTATCACACTTCACGATATGTGGTGGGCATGGCATGTAAACACAGCGTTTACATGTCCTTGTCGATACGATAAGATTGTACTGTCGCCAATATATCGCGTATCGCTAAATATAGACGAATTATCGCGCGAGTTACTGTGAGCTGAATTTTTATATGATAAGTATATGATTAATATAGTATAGAAACGTCGTAATCCATTCCGGTATTTTTTTAACCCCCGACCCAACAAGAGGGGTGTTATAAGTTTGACGTGTGTATCTGCGTATCTGTGTATCTGTCTGTGGCATCGTAGCTCCTAAACTAATGAACCGATTTTAATTTAGTATTTTTGTTTGAAAGGTGGCTTCATCGAGAGTGTTCTTAGCTATAATCCTAGAAAATCGGTTCAGCCGTTTGAAAGTTATCAGCTCTTTTCTTTAGTTACCATAACCTTCACTTGTCTGGGGTGTTATAAATTTTTAATTTACACTTGTATTATTTAGAGGAAATGGCAATTTGTGTGGCATTCCGAACCAGTGGGTCGTCAGTGTGTAAATTATTTTGACGATTCAAGATCTCATGTAAAAGTTTATTCGAATTAAAATGTTTTTTTTTCTATTCTATTTAGATCATAGAGCAAACATAGCCACGTGCATGTCTAACATGTAATACTTCTGGACTCACCTAAAAAACTTAAGACAGTCACCAAACACATATCCTGCAAAAATGATTTATGGTAATAAGGTTGCTACGGACGGTCTCAGTTTATGCAATTTATTTGCTGATTTCTTCGCCTCAGTATATAATACGAGCGACCCTCCTAACAGCAATTCTTACAACATAACTATTAATAATTCCACCAACTATCTTTGTCACGTGAACTTCACCATCAAGGAGGTATTCCAAAAATTAAAAAGACTTGACACGAAGAAAGGAGCTGGCCCTGATGGACTGCCCCCTTTTCTGATCAATAAATGCGCCGCGCCTTTATCGCTCCCCGTCTGTATGATATACAACAAATCATTGCGTTTAGGAGTTTTTCCTGATTTATGGAAACGCGCTAGAATAGTACCAATCTATAAAAAGGGTGGTCACGAAAATGTCACTAACTACAGGCCAATCTCGATTCTGTCAACTTTGTCGAAGGTCTTTGAGTCTCTGTTACATCCCGTACTATCACGTCACGTCCAACACGCACTTTCTGAAGCTCAGCATGGTTTCATGAGCTCTAGGTCAACTGTCACAAATCTGTCAAATTTCATAAGCTTTGTTACAGCTTCTGTGGATGGCCGTCGTCAGGTAGATGCAATATACACAGACTTCTCGAAGGCTTTCGACAAGGTTAATCACAAACTGTTAGTGGCAAAACTTTCTTCCTTTGGCCTGGGTGGTTCGCTTTTATCATGGCTTACATCGTACTTAGTTGACAGATATTCATATGTAGCTGTTAAAGGTCATTCCTCCCAGCTATACAGTGTGACGTCGGGTGTTCCCCAGGGATCCATCCTGGGACCACTATTATTCAACATCTTTATAAACGACATAACTAACTGTATTTTCAATTCCAAGTGTTTAATTTTCGCGGATGATTTAAAACTTGCCAAAGAAATACTGACAGACGACGACGCTCTATCGTTACAAGGGGACATAGATAGAATTGCCGATTGGTGCAAATTAAATGGCATGGATTTAAATCCAGCCAAATGTTCCTATATTAGCTTTACGCGTCGTCGTACTCTAATTGAAGGCAAATATACGATCAACAATTGCTCGCTTCAAAAACTCGAAGCCGTCCGCGATCTGGGGATTACCATTGACGCCAAATTACGATTCAATGTACACATCGAAAACATTTGTAGATCGGCTCGTAAAATGTTGGGCTTCTTGTTTAGAAATGCTAAGCCATTTAAAAGCCTTAAAACTAAAAAAATACTTTTCGCTACGCTTGTTAGAAGCAAACTAGAATACGGCTCGGTGGTATGGAACCCTAGCTACCAAGTACACAAGGACCGTCTAGAAAGCATACAAAGACGATTCACCAAGTTTTATTCTATTGGACAAGACAAAAGACTATCCTATATCTCTCGGCTTAAACTTTTCAAATTAAATTCATTATCGGACAGACGCAAAGTTCATGACATGGTATTCTTCCACAAACTTGCAAACGGAACCATGGATAACTCGGAACTGTTGAGCCAAATATCCTTCAAAGTACCCTCCCGTATACCGCGGTATCCTATTCCTCTGTTCACTCACCGAATCAGTAGAACCAATCTAGGTCGTCATTCGTTAATACCAAGGTTTAGTAGTACATATAAGGAATTTTTGGACAAGGACATTACCACGGATCTGTTTTGCGATAACCTGGCTAAATTTAAAGCCAAGTTGTTCAAATCATTCGATTCCTCAATAGGATAACGATAATTAGTGTCAGTCCCTAGCCGTAAGTATATTGTATTTTAGATGATTTAGATAATTTAGCTTAGTTTAACTTAACTTTAATTTAATTTCCATCTTATTATATTCTTTTAAAATTTATAACTTAGGTATTTTTTCATATTCCTTAGGTTAGCAATTATATTATATTTTATATTTTACTGTACGACTTATGTTTATGTTAATGTATGCTGTGACTGCCCGTAAGTGGAGTTGCATAAGAGCCCTAGAATTTAAGGAACAACATGTATTTAATCTAAATGTGTAACTCTGTGGGCGGTACATAAATAAATAAATAAATAAATAAATACGTGTTCTGGGTCAAAATGCATGGCACTGAATTGATAAGCTATCAGTGTCGAATGGACTGTGCTATACAGGGTGGCCGGGAAAGTTACGTCTAAAATAAAAATTTAAATACCTAATGTCCTTAACCTACCTAATATCAAAGGGTATCCAAATCACCCCTATGCAAGTTCAGCAATTTTTAGTAGATATGAATTTTCAATGATTATTTCATAATTTTCGTCCGTCAGTAGTTTTTTTTCTCTTAGTGTAGAACCACCAAACTACCTTTCACCAAAGGTTGCCTGGTGGAGATTGCTCCGAGCAATAAGGCTGCCTTTGCATACAATTGTTTTTAGTTTCTTTGTTTTGATTATTTTTTTTGGTTATTTCATGTTTTGTGTGCAATAAAGTTTTCTATCTATCTTTCTATCTAGAACTGTCTTGGACATTTTTTTGTTGTAATTACCTATGTAGTAACCTTAAACTCAACTATTACCTAAAAAATTACGGTTTACCTAGGCAAGCTGAATATACTCGTACTTAGGCACGTTTTGGACGTGGATACATCCCTTAATATACCTAAGGTTTTTAATTTTTTTTTTATACGTCACTTCTCCGGGCACCCTGTATATAATATAGCTACTTGTGCTATGTCGATATCCGACGATTCCCGCCACATCCATCACCGCTGTCTATGGCTTTAGATATGAAGGTTTGTAGAGATTACCGCTACTTCACCGGTTTAGAGATCGGTAAGAATTATTTTGAAAACCTATAAAATTCAAAATATTTTTATTCAATTAGACTTGTACAAGTACTTTTGAATCGTCAAGAGCATCTACCACTGGTTCGGAATGCCTTTCCTATCGAGAAGAACCAGCAAGAAACTCGGCGGTTGCTATACCGGTAGGTTTATACCGGTTCTTATCTGAGAAAATTTTTGTAAAGAGGGAGATTTTTGGTTTATTTTCGCGGAGTCTATTTAAAACTAGCGTCCCGCCCCGGCTTCGCACGGGTAGCTTGAGAAGAATAATTCCGCCATACATTTTTTGGTGTAACTTTGAACTAGTACCTACCTATTTACACAACGCACGCCACGTAAGCTCTCAGTTGAGACGATTTTTCCCGACTTAATTCACATATTTACGATTTTCGTAAAGTAGTACAACGAAGTGACCCTATGAGGGTTCCTTTTTTCCTTTTGAGGTACGGAACCCTAAAAACGACCATTAGTTTATAGGCGACATAGTTCCGATCGCTTAATTGCGTAACTATAATAGTATAATAGCACAAAATAGAATTATAGAACTATTATACTAGTTCACGCGGTAATATTCTATGTGTGGTCTGCCCTATAGGAATTTATGTAGTACACTCGCACTTAACGAAATAAAAAAGTTTTCTCGCTCGTAGTCACATAGATCAATATAGGCTTGGGTATATTAAGCTTGACCTATAACGCTGACATTTAATGTTAGACTAGGCATTACCTAGTCATAATACTTAATATAGGCACTAGATAGACAGTTGAACTTTTGAAAAATTCATTAAACATCTACTAGAAAACAATTTGAAATACATTTCAATCAGCCATCTGCTTTCCCATAAACGGACAAAAGTTTTGCAACGATGTATTATGCTGAATGTAAACAAAAAAGCGGTCAAGTGGAAGTCGGACCTGCACACGAAGGGTTTCGTACCATAGTGCAAGACTACGTGCTTTTTAACCCCCGACCCAAAAAGAGGGGTGTTATAAGTTTCACGTGTGTATCTGTGTATCTGTGTATCTGTCTGTGGCATCGTAGCTCCTAAACGAATGAACCGATTTTAATTTAGTTTTTTTGTTAGAAAGGTGGCTTGATCGAGAGTGTTCTTAGCTATAATCCAAGAAAATCGGTTCAGCCGTTTGAAAGTTATCAGCTCTTTTCTAGTTACTGTAACCTTCACTTGTCGGGGGTGTTATAAATTTTTAATTTACACTTGTTATTAATTTTAATTTGCATGGCGGCCGTTTTGAGATTCGCATCTTGGTTTTTATGATTTGTTGTTGTAGCGACAAAATTTCTGATGTCCACCTATTTCGATTCAAGAGATACAGGCCGCTGACAGACGAACAGATAGCGGAGACTTAGTACGAGAGTCCCGTTGGCTCACTTTGGGTGCGAAACCCTAATGACAAACACAGCTGCAATTATTATCGGCAACGCAAAGTAAACATACATATAATTTATATTTATAAGTGCTAATTTACCTTTAAACAATGTAAACATAGCTATGCATATTCAAAAGCTTGTAAAAATGCGCTCAATTTCAAAAAATTCAATTGACTTGAGACAGCTTTTATAATATTCGGTGCGATACATCGGAACTTAAATAATGTATCAAAATATGTGCATCTGTTCATAATGAAACCTTTACTTGTATGGTGGACAGCACACTAATAACGTAGTTTCAAACAAATGGGATGGGTAGAGTACTCTTACAGTCCAATGGGACGGCAATCTGACACGACCGAAAAAAGATCAGTCGCAGGAACAACGAATTTACGTGCTCTGCGATGCAAGGGGTTGTAACACAACCTGCATCTCAACTTCAGGCTGATATCTACTGATCCATGCAACCATGATGGGTTTGGTTCTGTGTTGCAATTCACAGCGTAAATTCTTGTTTTTGTACCAGCAAACAGCCATTTCAAAGAAATCTTTTAATTTAAGGTATCTTACCTAATTTTGAGTATACATTCTTGAAACATCTCCTTTCTTTCCAAAAAACCCAATCACTTTTTTTTTTTTCATATTATTTCCTATTTATCCTGTTTTAAAAGGAGACCCGTTGGTACCACGTTTGCAATAAGTTAAAAATATGATGGCTCCGATACCAAAGTAGAAGCAATTTACATTTCTCGATATCGTAAAAGCTTCAGATA
The DNA here is from genome assembly GCF_905333055.1 of Maniola jurtina. NCBI lineage: Eukaryota > Metazoa > Arthropoda > Insecta > Lepidoptera > Nymphalidae > Maniola > Maniola jurtina. Next base: position 3,499,449 of record NC_060051.1, read on the forward strand.
CGGATTGTCGTATCAGATGGTGTGGAAACGCTGCCACATAATTTATTCAAAAATTATAGCAGATAAAATTAATGTTAAAAAAATTATAAACTTCTCAGACTTCTGGGAGATAAAATGAACGATGTCTATGTTAATTAATAGGTTAATGTAAATTAATAAGTACGTATGTTGTTGCATCTACTTAATCAACATATCTAGGATATTTCCTATATTTGCATGAATTAATGAATGATTAAATATGTTTTGCACCCGTCAATGATTAATTTAATGATTATTAATGATTAATTTGTTATGCATTCGTTGTTGTTGCAAAAACAAAATGGTCTTTAGGTATTCAATATTGGTACCATTTCTTAGTAAAGGGGAGCCTGTCATCACCATCTTGTTAACCGACAGACGTCTATTAATGGACATAGGTCTCTGGTAGGGACTTCCACATGCCACGGTATTGCCAGTATTGCGCCGCTTGAATTCAGCGGCCCGCTGCGACTCGTTTGATGTTGTCTGGCCACCAGTCGGAGTCTTCCAACATCGTAAAACGCTGCGGTTTCCAGTGGGAGGTCACCTTAGGTCCCTACGTCTATCGTTTTTAGGGTTCCGTAGCTCAAAAGGAAAAATTAACCCTTATGGGATCACTTTGTTGTCTGTATGTCTGTCTGTCCGTCGTGTCTGTCAAGAAACCTATAGAATACTTCCCGTTAACCTAGAATGATGGGCAGGTAGGTAGGTCTTATAGCACAAGTACAGGCATAAATCTGAAAACCGCGAATTTGTGGTCACATATTAAAAAAAAAATTAAAACATGTTTCAATTTTCAAAGTAAGATAACTATACCAAATGGGGTATCATGTGAAAGGGCTTTACCTGTACATTCTAAAACAGATTTTCATTTATATTTATGCATAATAGTTTTTGATTTATTGTGCAAAATGTTGGAATAAATACCCGAGTACGGAACCCTCAGTGCGTGAGTCTGAATCGCACTTGGCCGGTTTTTTCTAACTACATAATAATAATGTCTCCTGCCCATTGCCACCTCAGCTTCGCCCAGCTATGTCAATCACTGGTTCGCCTACGTATCTTCTCATTTCTGATTTGGTCACGTAGAGAAATTCCAAGTATAGCTTTCTCCATTGCTCGCTGAGAGATTCTAAGGTTTCTTGTGAGGCCCATAGATCTAACACCTTCCGCCATTGCCACCTTGGGATTCCAACATCTATCGGTTTTTCGAAATATGCCCTGCACATTGACAATTCAGCTTCATAACTCACCGAGCAATGTCGGTTGCTCTGGCTCTCCTTTTTTGATCACGTAGAGAAACTCAAGCATAGCTCTCTCAAGGGGAATCTCTTTCTCTCGATAACTCTCCTCTCTCAGAGTTCCGGCCTCCGGGAGAGTCGTCGCAGTGGCGTTCCGCTGCCTAATAGTGCCTATAATGTAGGTACTCTAGTATTCAGCCAAACCAGAATTAAGTAGTTACAATATCTAGAGATTCCTTAATCTTGACGGCCTCCCAGTGGTAAGCGCTGTGGTCTTATTAGTGGGAGGTCCCGGGTTCGATTCCCGACAGTGGTTTGAAATTTTATAACTTTTAAACTTCTGGTCTGGTCTGGTGGGAGGCTTCGGCCGTGGCTAGTTACCACCCTACCGGAAAAGCCGTGTCGCCAAGCGATTTAGCGTTCCGATACGATACCGTGTAAAAACCAAAGGGGTATGGGTTTAATAAAAACTGCCATACCCCTTCCAAGTTAGCCCGCTTCCATCTTAGACTGCGTCATCACTTACCACCAGGTGAGATGGCAGGCAAGGGCTAACTTGTATCCGAATAAAATAGAGTAAAAATCTTAGCTGTAACGATCAACAATTATTACAATGAAACTTGTGATCACAGTCAACTCAATTGACCGTGAAGGTACAATGGTCATCCAAAAACAAAATCTATCAAATTGGTCCTAGTTACCCTTGATTTGGGGTAAACACGTCCGAGTGGGGTAAACTGATTTCCTCTATCCAATTACGCCCCTTGTAGAAGGTATTGTGGGGCTATTCCCTCATCATGCGTTATTCTATCGAATGGTTTGGAAAATATCGGTTTCGTCGTATTGTATGAATATTGTATGAGATTTGCGAATGACAAACTCACAAACAATGCAAAATATTATGAAGAAGATAGAACATAAACAGAGAGCTGCTATTTTCCTTTTTGGAACTTCTGATTAGATGGTTAAAGCTTCACAAAGAGAGTGTCTGGCAAAGGCTCTTGGAAATATGTGCAAAAAAAACGTTTTCTTATTTACCTTCATAAAAATTACATTCGACCGATCAGTTCATTGATTAAAAAAGTTTATTTCCAGGTATATTATATTCAAACCTCTCTATTCTCACATTTCTTAATAACCTATATTACTGCGAAAAACAGCCTCATCGGTGACAGAAGGGCTGGCTCGTTTTTTGCGCAACGGATCAGCCTGGCTGTCCACTAGTAATGCAGTCAGTATTCTTCGCACCTTGGTAATTAGATAAGGCTAGCCTGAAGTTTTATTGTTATATACTATAATTATTCAACCTAAAAGATAGATGATCTAATAAGACTTCATGTCGAGTATTTATTACTGTCGTATGCCATAGGAATACTCCCAACATATCACGAAGGTGTCATCACTTCAACGGTCCATTGGCCCTTTAGAGGAAATTCGTTGCCCGAATTAATGATAGCGGAAACATTTCGATTGGTTATGTCCATTATTAGCCGAGATATTGTTTGGGGAAAAATTTCGAGTGGAGCGAATCGATTGTCACGCCCCCGCGTGGAATTCGTTCGACTTTTTATCGTGCGCTTTTTTGTTATGTGTCAGCTTGATGTTTTGGTGTTAATCATTGATTGATTCGTGTTATCGACTTATCGAGCGTGTCTAAATAGATTTGATTTAAACTTTATATTAAGTAGGTATCAACTGGTTTTTTTTTTGGATATGCGAAATTAAATTATTTATTCATACCGTGTATGCTCGGCTAGAGAGTTCGTTGATTTTTTAGAAAAATTACAAGGGGTTTCGTTTTGTTGTTACAAAATAGCCAACCAACATTTTTGGGGTTCCGTACCTCAAAAGGAAAAACGGAGCCCTTATAGGATGTCTGTCTGTCCGTCCGTCCTTCTTATTTTGAAAGTAGTCATGAGATTGTCCTTAGTAGTGGACCGGCGATAGTTTGAGATGATGATGATTTATTTTGAAACTAGATAATGCCCGTGACTTCGTCCGCGTGGATTTAGGTTTTTTAAGAATCCCACAGGAAATCCTTCATTTTCCGGGATAACTAGTTGTCAAGCTACCTCTGCACCAAATTTCATCGGTTAAACGGATGGGCCCTTAAAAATCCCGTGGGACCTCTTTGATTTTAGTAGATTTTAGATAAAAAGTAGCCTATGTCCTTCTTCGGGTTGTAAGCTAACTCTATCTTTAATCAAAATCGGTTAAACTGTTAGACAGTGAAAAGCTAACAGACAGACAAGCACACTTTCGCATTTATAATATTATAAGTATGGATAAGTTTGTTTGACTCAGTTACGTCTAGGTATTTAAAAGTTGTTTTTTTTGCTTACAGGAAAAATCCGGTGAGCCGTATTCCGGTAAACTATCCGTGAAGTCGGATCTTAGTCCTGTTTTTGGTGAGTAATTTATTATACCTATGTAAATATACCTATTTCAATTACAAACATGTATTTATGTGCGCTCTCAGATATAATTTTGTATAAGTACCTACTTTTATAACATAGCCTGTAAGTTTAATTTAAGTGAAAATTCCTTTATGGAACAATAAGGGTCTTGAACCAGAAATATTTAAATTTTTTAATCAATTAAAATGATACTCGTAGGTCTTGCTTTAACGGTGAAGGAAATCATCCTGAGGAAACCTGCATGTTTGAGAGTTCTCCATGTTTTCAAAGGCTTCAAACAGAAGCCAGCGTGGTAGACTATCGCCTTAACCGTTCTCATTCTGAGAGGAGACTTGTGTTCAGTAGTGGGCCGGCGATGGGTTGAGATTATGATGATAGATAGTGTGAACTCTATTCTTTTTATGATAATATGCTAATCAAATGCTATAAACATTATGAGTAGTAAATAAGATGCTTTTATGATAATACTAGCTGATACCCGCGACTTCGTTCGCGTGGATGTAGGTTTTTTAAAATTCCCATGGGAACTCTTTGATTTTCCGGGATAAAAAGTAGCCTATGTGCTAATCCAGGGTATAATCTATTGCCATTCTAAATTTCAGCCCAATCCGTCCAGTAGTTTTTGCGTGAAGGACTAACAAACATACACACACACACACACACACACACACACACACACACACACACACACACACACACACACACACATACAAACTTTCTCCTTTATAATATTAGTGTGATCATATAACGAGTAACTACATTCATATCCTAGAAACAAGTGCTTTCATTCAGGTGTGAACTGACTAACTAGAACATAAACCATAGCAGGACCATACCTACTTCATATTCTTGATTTTCCCGTCCGGTTAGAATAAAAATAATGCCTACATCTAAACCAGTTTCAAGAGCAATGTCCTTGCTTTAATTCAAGTTCGCTGGTGAATGAAATGTTAAACTGCATCTAGTTATACCTACCTAGGTACAATTTTTAGGGTTCCGTCCTAAACCATAGAACCCTTATAGGTTTCAGCAATGCTTCCCTGCTTTCCATAGTTACTACCCATTTTAATATTATAAATGTAAAAATGTGTGTCTGTCTGTCTGCTAGTTTTTCACGGTTCATCCGCTCAGCCATTTTGATGAAATCTAGTACAGAAATAGCTTGCATCGTGGGGCCTTAGCACATTCTTACTATCCCAGAAAATCAAAGAGTTCCCACGGGATTCTCAAAAAAACTAATTTCACCTAGATAAATTCGCGAGCATTATCTTTTTAGTACCTAAATTGATCTAGGCTAGTTTTTATTCCGGGAAATAGAAGAGTTCTCTTGGGATTTTGAAAAAACTTAATCCACTCGAGATCAGCCACTCGAATACATCCACTCAAAATTTAAAGAGAATTCTACATCAAACATTTAATTCAAAAATACTCTAGGCATATATCGAATATTTAATTCAATGAATAGGTCTCTCTCTACATTTCTAAAATTTAAACCAGGCAAATGAAGTCACGAGCAAAAGCTAGTCAGCAAGTGGTATTTACCACTCAAGAGTCTGAAATCAACCCATTGAGTAATCATGACCCAATACTGCCCACGTAATGGCAGATCCACTTTATCGAGTCAAGAAGGATGCGTGGTAATTTTGGATTTTCGATAAAGCTTTCGAAAACGTCTACAAGTGATCGAGTATTAAGGAAAATGTGTAAATGTTAAGGTCTTTTGGGCTTCATAAGAAAGTTCAGTCATTGAGCGGATGGAATGTGTATGCTTGGAGTTTCTCTACGCGATCAAATCAGTAATAAGGACATTCATAGGAACCAAAGTAACCGAAATAGACGGATTACAAATGGTATTGGGTGGGGCACATTTTGAAAAACCCGATCTAAGACGTCTCAAGGTGTTAGAATAGCGATCTTACAGAGTTGGCAGACCCCCTAACTAGGTGGATATAGGCGACATTAAATGAATCGCAGGGGGCCGCTGGATTCAGGCGGCGCAAGACCATGCCGTGTGGAAGCTCCTATACAAGAGACCAACCTATGTCACAGTGGCGTGCACATAGTTCAAAGCAGAGTAGGCAATAGCTAGGTAGTTACCAGGTTACTGGTAGACCATCTTAGGTAACTTAATAGGTACTGGTAGATAGTACCATCTTTGGTTGCCTGGAAGAGATCGCTAGGTAGCGATAAGGTCGCCAAATTGTACCTACCTGCCTATATTTTGCTTTGCTTTTTACGTGTATTTCTGTATTAATTTTGTGGTGTACAATACAAGTGTATTCTTTTGTATTGTATTGTAAAAGTTTAATGCTTCTTGCTATTAGGTAATATGCTGTCATGATTTTGTATGTAATATCTTACAAATTCTTACTAAGACTAGATTATGATTTAGACAAAAGCATTTTATAATAGGTATTTGCGCTGAGAAAGTCGGTAGCATCTGCCTGTTTAATTAAATTCTCTTTAACGTATCTTGATTCATTACTCGTCTGAAAAATTCATTGTTAAATAAATTAAGCTTGTTAAAAGCCTCAAGCAACTAACGTTAAAAAGATTAATATTATAAAATCATCACGCTAAACATCCCATTGTTTCACCATGAATCATAATAGTAAATCGAATATGAATACGATTCCATATAAGCCTTCTACAGACGCGCCGACAACTTGCCTGCTGTTGTGTTTGAATAAGTCAACGATACCAATTTAGTTTAGCTGAGTCAGGCCGATTTGCCAAAAAGTTTGATAAGACAAACCTAAAAATCGGCGATGGATGATTGATTAGGTATTAAGTGGTCATGACATAAAAAACAATGCCTAAAATACAATCGATGATTTTTTTTATGATAAAGCAGTATTACAGCAATCGGCTTTGCATTCAGCTGCCTACAAGATATTTTAGTGATTGTTACATTAAAATTAATACTATTTACTACATATTGAAACAATTTATTTTTTTGAAAGAGAAGCTACCGAATTTCTTGTGACTCTTCTCCGTAGAATCTACTTTCCTAATCGGTAGTAAATGAAATGAAATGAAAATTTCATCTCATTTCAGCCTCAGCAAAATAAGTTGGCCTTAAGTTGGCTTTCATGATTTTTATGAAAAAAAATAACCCGTGTATGCTTCCGTGGTCCCGAACTTCCATATTTTATAAACCATAATTTATTTCCCATTACTAATTTATTTGATTAAATTGGAATTCAGCAGCTGTAGTTCTATAGACACTTCAAATCGGCTGCCGACCTAAGTTGGAGTGGAGGTGCAAGTTGGCACGTCTAACAGGCGCTAATAGGTAAATCGAACATGAATACGTTGGATATTGTAAGGAAGGTGGGAATTATCACTGGCCCGCCGGCCATTATGTGAGAATTATGTGTGTTTTATCGCCAGCTTATAATCATCTGTCACTATCGTTACTATATTTTCGTATAATTTCATCTGACTCCACCTATACGTAGGGCTGAGTAGTTTTATTGTCGATATCGATAGATATAATTTACATTTTTTTTTGCCGTTGTATCCATACTTTGATATTATAAAATTAGTAGCTGACGCCCGCGACTTCGTCCGCGTGGATTTAGGTTTTTCGAAATCCCGTGGGAAGTCTTTGATTTTCCGGGATAAAAAGTAGCCTATGTGCTAATCCAGGATATTATCCTATCGGAATCTATCTCCATTCCGAATTTCAGCCAAATCCGTCCAGTGGTTTTTGCGTGAAGGAGTTACAAACACACACACACACACACACACACACACACACACACACACACACACACACACACACACACACACACACACACACACACACACAAACTTTCGGATTTATAATATTAGTGTGAAGTGTGATAAATCAATGAAGATGCGGATATTTTCTCTAAATACAACTAACTTTTCTCGATAAAAATTGAATACATAAGTTACTATATTATTTTGGAGTCTTAACTGTAGTCTAAAATTAAGACAGGAAATAGTAATAGATAAGATTCAAAAAATTCATTAATTTATCGCGGAAAATCAAAAATCAAGACAGGAAATAGGAATAGATTAGACTCAAATAATCATCATTTTATCTCGAAAAATCATAGAGTTTCCACGGGATTTTAATGAACTAGATCTGGGCGGAGTGTGGACAAAGTCATGACCATCAGTTAGGAATTCATAAGTTAATATCGACAAATCATCTATCGACGCTAGCCCATCACTGCGCACGTCCGAACGCCTCGTTATTTGTTGTTATTAGTGTCGTTTTTTGTTATTTTCCCCGGGATGTTTTCGACGAACCGGTTCCAACTAATCTGATCAGCTCGCCACGACTCTGGACCACAAAAAAAGAAATAAATCGGTCAAGTGCTAGTCGAACTCTTAAACGAAGGGTTCCGTACCAAAAATAATTTAACTTAATTTTTTTATGGTGTAACCACAAAATCACGGTTTTCGGATTTTTCCCTTTACTTATGCTGTAAGACAATTGCTACCTGCCTTTCATGATTCTAGGTCAACGAGAAGTACCTTATAGGTTTTGATTCCCTTGACGGGTCCTGAGACACAGACAGAGAGACGACGAAGTGATCCTACAAGGGTTCCTTTTTCCTTTTGAGGTACGAAATCCTAAAAAGAACCCTAAACCCTGATCAAGTGCGAGTTGAGCTCGTACAAGAAGGGTTTCGTATTATCGTATCGTGAAAGATATATCACTGTGATTTTTAATTTTTACGGCAGCCATTTTGAATTTTTTGTTATTTGTGGCAAATAGTGGCAATAGAAATAGGAAATTTCAAGTCTCTACCTATTACGGTCCATGAGATACAGCACCGGACGAATAGCGGAGGTTTAGTAATAGGGTCCCGTCACTCATGTTAGCACCATTCGCTACGGAACCCTAAAAAAGGAATAAAACTCGAAGAAGTGACGTACGGAGTATTGGGAAGTTGTATTTTATGGGAAACGAAACAACGTGTTAAAATAACTTCTCTTTGGATTTTTATTTCGATTTTTGGATTAACTGGAAAGACCTTGAGGTTATTTTTGGGAAAAAATATAGTACTCAAACCCTCCGAAAATTTTTTCTTCATCTAAATATACAAAAGGTGACTGACTGACTGATCTTTCAACGCAAAGCTCAAACTACTGGACGGATCGGGCTGAAAGGCATGCAGCCCGGCTAGCATGGGCAGTAGATAAAAATTATATCCCCCGATTATATCCACTGATGTCATAGAAATCAGTGAATATAATCGGGGATATAATTTTTATCTACTGCACTTTGCTAGCCGGGCAAATAGCTAATATCATGACGTAGATATTCGCTAAAAAAGGAGTTTGTATAAGTAGGGACTTGAAATTTGAATAGTCCATGTGGACGAAGTCGCGAGCATAAGCTAGTTCTTTATAGTCGTATTCCTCATTGCTGAGGTTCTTGACCCCTTCCCATTCACATAATGGTAGAGTTCTCTTGGGATACCTAATACTTAATGGGTGGGTTCCCAGATACTTCCACCTGCAACTCAACTATAAGAACTCATAGACAGATCTTTATTAAACCTATACTCATGTAATGCAATACATACCCACATAAGCAAATTTCTAGAGGTAGGCAGTGCCGTCGCTTGCATGAAGTGCACTCCATTGGCAACGGCTGGTGAGTGGTGGTACAGTATAACTAGAACCCATCTGTCAGTTGAGGATATTAATGTCTTGTTGGTATGCCATAACTTGCATCTCTAAGCTTGTTTAACTTTTAGAGGTAGGCAATGCCGTTTCGCTTGCATGATGTGCACTCCATTGGCAACGGCTGGTGAGTGGTGGTACAGTATAACTAGAACCCATCTGTCAGTTGAGGATATTAATGTCTTGTTGATGTGCCATAACTTGCATCTCTAAGCTTGTTAAGTCTCCAGTCACAGTATAAGAAAGATACAGTAGTCCGACGCAAGCGCAGATCCACCGTGATGGGCATGCCCACAACCCTAATACGCTTGTGACGTCACATTTTCATGGTGGGGCGTTAAATTATCCTTTAAACTAGTAAAAAATTCATCAAAATCGGTTTAGTAGTTATGAGTCTAAATGTGTCATTGCGATGTGCAAACCAACCCAACCAAAACCAACATGTTTACCTTTGTAATCTTCGTGAGCAAATAAAGTAATATTTTATTAATTTACTAGTGTTCGGCCCATGGCTTTGCCCACGTGGAACTGGATAGGTTCGAGTGCACTACAAAATCTTGGTCAGGGCGTCATAGGTATATTTTGCAAACATCTATTTTGTAGGAATGCAAGCTCCTTAGTACTAGTGGCGTGCATATGGTTTGAAGCCAGGTACGCATTTAGGTTCCTACCTATTTACCTACCTATAGTGTCATATTCTTCCTTGTTGAGAGCCATGACTTCATTAATCACATAATGGTAGGAAATTTATTAGGATAATAATGAGGTGGTATCCTAGATCCTTCCGCATTTTTACTGGCAGGGCAATGAAAAATAGCAGTTGAGTTATTATAAATGGGGTAAGCAGTGCTTTTATGCCCCTATGACCTGCACGCCACTGCAATAGGTATGAACTCGCTCATTATCGATATAGTTATCGATTATGAGCGAGTTCATACCTACTCCGACTAGCACTTGGCCGATTTTCAGGTGGCTTTGCCCACAACTTTTTTTCGAGGACCCTTCAAGATAGGTTCCTAACTAGTAACTGCGTAGGCCAGTTCGGGTCTCGGGTCCGGGTAATCAAATTAAGCACAAGATGAATAAATTATTTTCTTTCTTCTTTCTTTCTTTCTTTCTTTCCTAGCGCACGATTGGTTTATGTGGACGGCTTCTTCGGACCTCTGTATGTATCATATCCTCTCTGTGGTCTAGTGCAGTACCCAACCACTTGACACGGCACTATCGAATCGACATTAGTTTTCACATGCGTATCCGATCCATAATGCCGCGTTCAGCCACAGTGCTTCATAAAATGCCATTATGATTCCATTTAGGGTTGCCACTGGTATTTTTACCACTGTAGCCACTAATAATAATCCTATTATTACACTAATATTATAAAGGCGAAAGTATGTGTGTATGTATGTGTGTGTGTGTGTGTGTATGTTTGTTACTCCTTCACGCAAAACTACTGGACGAATTTGGCTAATGGTTTGGCTTTGGAAAATTTAGAATGGAGCTGGGTTATACCGTGGATTAACACATACTTTATATTCCGGAAAATTAAGAGCTCCTACGGGGTTTTTAAGAAACCTATCTTCACGCGAATAAAGTCGCGGACATCAGCTAGTTACGTTATAAATATGTTCGCACGTAAAACAGTGTGTTTTGTTAGTTTGTTGGTTTGTCCTTCAATCACGCCGTAAGTTTTGCATGAATCTTGTTAATCCATCCCGAAGATTTCCGCTAAGTCTGTGGTCTGTACCTGTCCAAATCGGTTAAACGGATGTTCTGTGAAAACGAAGCAGACAAACAGGCACACTTTCGCATTTATAATATACATATTATCCATCCATAAATCCATACTAATACATTAGTATGGATTTGTATACTCTTTGAGCAAATAAAGTGTCAAAGGTGACAGCCCTAGATCTATATTCGTCTCTATCCAACTTAGTAGCCCGTCTCTCTCTAGCACACAATTTGCGATTCATATTCCAGTGTTGGCTACCTGTTGGATGTTTTATGTCATTATATCCAAGTTCTAATTGGAACTTGATATGCGTTCACAATTAAGCAGCGTGGTTCGCTTAACGAGCTTTTTACGCTGTCACCGGTGTGAGTGACGAGCGAATGGCGGCTAGCTGAGCGATACTGTGCTAGACAGGTGCTAGAGGTGTCAAATCATTATGAAACGATAGAGTCCCACTGCTGGACATAGATCTCTTGTACGGACTTCCATATCCCCATATCCAGCGGTTCCTTGCGACTCGTTTAATATCGTCTGTTGTAATTTGCTTATTACTTTTAGAAACTACTTATTTATTTCCATTGTAACAGAATATGTTATGGAAGAGCGGGGCCGCCCGCCACAAGTACTAGTTTAATACTAGTCACTTACTGGGACGGTCCCAATTTCTATGCTATATGTAAACTTGTTTTATACCGAAATAAATAATTTTGTATTTTTGTCTGTCCGCCTAGTGGTGGAAGAGGGGGGGCGGGGGGGAAGGGGGGCGGGGTGTTTGTCTGCCAATGTAAAGGGACGAGCGAATGGCGTCTAGGTGAGCGATACTGAGCTGGAGTTGTCAAATCATTATCAACCGATAGACTCCACTGCTGGACATAGATCTGTCCTACGGAATTCCATGTCCAGCGGCTCCCTGCGACTCGTTCAATGTCGTCTGTCCGCCTAGTGGTGGGAGGGGGAGGGGGTATGCCAATGTAATGTGACCCTGTAAATGTACCCTGTACTAGAGGTATCTAATGTTGAGACGTGATGTGTAGGAGCCAATAGACTCAGATCTGGCACAGTGGGCAGCAAAATGTAGGAAAGCGGACCCCACATGTCGTTCGCGACAGATCGAGATGGCAATCGGGGTATGAGACGGGGGGACGCCCCGCACACCCGCACTTCACCCGCGCTCGCCTGCACCGGATAATAATGTCGAGCCGGGCCAGTGAGACAGCGTGCCATATAATTTCATAGAATTATGGGTCCACTAATGTCGGTGTCGTTGCCGGACCGGAGCCGGACCGTGCAGTGAAGAACTGCGTAATGACAGCGGTTTCTGCAAGAAGCTTCTTGAGTCTTGCCAGTGGAGCAAGAGCTAAGAGAAGTTTCATAGTGCCGACTTTTGAACGGCACTCGAACTTCGAACTACCTAGACCAGTTTCGTAACATTGTGAACAATATATCAACAGAACAGGTTCTTGATCGTTTTTGTTATCTATAAGGACTGTAATTGCTTTGTAGCCAGACCTGTCAGCCCGTCTCTAAAGACACCCCATCAATCACTCTCTAGTCGACACTGTACCTCTCTCTACATTGTAAAAGGTACATGCTCTTTTTAACCCCCGACCCAAAAAGAGGGGAGTTATAAGTTTGACGTGTGTATCGGTGTATCTGTGTATCTGTCTGTGGCATCGTAGCTCCTAAACTAATGAACCGATTTTAATTTAGTTTTTTTTTGTGTGAAAGGTGGCTTGATCGAGAGTGTTCTTAGCTAAGCCAAGAAAATCGGTTCAGCCGTTTGAAAGTTATCAGCTCTTTTCTAGTTTCTGTAACCTTCACTTGTCGGGGGTGTTATAAATTTTTAATTTACACTTCTATTTATATAGTGATTATACCTACGGTAACAAACGTAGGTAACATTCACGACTTATCGTAACATCTATTAGATTTGTGTATGTTGCCATGACCATAAGAGAGAGGGAGGAGGTGTTTCTGTTAAGAAACCTATAGGGTACTTCCCGGTAGGTCAACGGGAAGTACCCTATAGCTTTCTTGACAGACAGACAACAAAGTGATCTTATAAGGGTTTCTCTTTTCCTTTTTCCTTTCTTTTTTACCTCACAGAGTAACTCACAGACAGACCGACACAATGCAAAGTGTATGATTTTGTACCTAAGCATTTTCAGGAGGTGTTGCGTGTGTCAACCTTTATAAATCAGAGCTTCAAAATCTTATTCTTTTCTACCTGGCGGCCCGGTTTCGTTCCGGACCGGAAATGATGTCATTCCATAATTATGCGGTCAGTTTAAACATCGGCGCTATGGACCTATTATATTTGTTTAGGCTGACCAGGGAGAATTGATACTTTGAAATTAATATGATTGTAGATATTTGTAAAATATATCCTGGTGATCTCTCTATCAAAATAAAACCTATTTCAATGAGTTATTTCATTATTATCTTATTTAAGTTATTCAGTTTTTCTGTTAAGAAATATACATTAAAAACACTTTAAATCACTACCTAGTACCTACTCATATTATAAAATTATAAAAGCGTTTATTTATTGGTTTACTGGTTTGTCCTTCAATCACATCGAAACTAAGCAATGGGTCGACATGATTTTTTGCTTGGATATAGTTAAAGACCTGGAGAGTGACATAGGCTGCTTTTTAATCCGAAAAATGTAAGGAGATCCCGCGGGATTTTCGAAAAGCCTTATTCACCGAAAATGAAGTCGCGGCCATCATAATATTATATGTAGTAATATATCTATATCTAATTTTCACATATAGCCAGTAGCACCTCCGTAAATCGGTGTAGGTTTCTCGACACACACAAACACACAAAACCTGTGTACACATGTCGTTACCTCGCATTACACAGGCCGTCAATATTTGTTTAGGCTTAGGACCCACCGCGGAAGACATTCCGAGAAATATTGCTTACTATAGATTTTATAGGCTGCGTCCGTTTTATGGGAGAATAATTTTACGAGTGTCGTTATAATTGTAATGTTTCGTAACTCTGTATATTATAACAATTGTATGATTCGAGGGATACCTCTTGTTTTAATATCCACGACCTTCTGGCATTAGTTTTCCTTCCACTTTTAATATGGGTACCTTCAAGTCAAGAGTGAATAGGCAACTTCTAAGCAAGCGCGCTCGATCTTAGACTGCATCATCACTTGCTAGATCTGATTGCAGCCAAGCGCTAGTCCGTAAATTTAAAAAAAACCTTCATCATCCTATCAAAATGAAAAGGGTTTAGCTTTAGACCATAGTCTGCCTCGCTGGCCCAATGCGAATTGGAAGAGTAGAAAATCCATCCATAGATCCTGAGTAAAAGAAAACTAGTTCACGAAACGCCATATTTGGCTATTTTATGTCGTGTACACACTTAAATCCCAGACTCATCCAAAATACACAGTAAAATAGGTACTTACCTAAAACCGCATAATATTATCTACAATTCATAAAATCAACTTTCTCATAAGAAAATGGATATCATCATAAAACTAAAAGTTAAAACGAAGATATAAATCAATTTTAATAAATAATCATTTATCAACCTCGTGCTTAATTGCTTTTCTTTTTTATTGGCACTAAGTTGTAAAACGAGTATTTATTTCACACATTCAAGATAACAAATGCTTTAAAGAGAATATAATAAACTAGATGTTTGCATCTTCGTCCGCGTGGATTTGTTTTTAAGAATCCCGTGACTTTTTGATTTTCCGGGATAAATAGGTTTTTAGGGATCCGTAACTCAAAAGGAACCCTTAGGATCATTTTGTTGTCTGTCTGTCTGTCCGTCTGTCGTGTCTGTCAAGAAAACCTATAGGGTAGGTACTTCCCGTTGGCCTACAATCATGAAAATTGGCAGGTAGGTAGGTCTTAGAGCACAAGTAAAGGGAAAAATCTGAAAACCGTGAATTTGTGGTTACAGCACAAAAAAAATAAAATTGTTCATAAACAACTAATTAGTATTTTCAATTTTCAAAGTAAGATAACTATACCAAGTGGGGTATCATATTATGAAAGGAATTTACCTGTACATTCTAAAACAGATTTTTATACATAAGTAGTTTTTGATTTATCGTGCAAAATGTCGGATAAAATACTCGAGTACGGAACCCTCGGTGCGCGAGTCTGACTCGCGCTTGGCCGAGTTTTTATAACAATAATATGCATGCAAAAAATTACGCTAATTCGCTGCTGTTGCGGCGTTATTGAAGTACAAAACAACAAACAAACACACTTCCGCATTAGTAGTATAATTGAAACTACGTCCACCAAGATTTCATGTAATAAAGTAACTTTTTGACGTAAATGTTGGCCTGATAATGATAACATTATCACGCAGATATGATAACACTACCGATAATAATGTATAATTGATTATATCCTTGTTGTTTCTGGGAATTACACAAAAACTTAGCTTAAGTACCTTGTAGATTAAATTATAATGGGTAAATGCTTTCGAAAGAAATCCGCAGAAATTTTGAAAACGGTTCATAGGGTGCCGAACCCGAAGTTTTCCAATTGGATCGTATTCCGTGCGTAAGTAAGATAACTATACCACGTGGAGTATCATATGAAAGGGCTTTACTTGTACATTCTAAAACAGATTTTTATTTTTAAGCATAATAGTTTTTGATTTATCGTCGCAAAATGTCGGAAAAATATCCGAGTACAGAACCCTTGGTGCGCGAGTCTGACTCGCACTTGGCCGGTTTTTTTAAATGTATGTTTTACCTATTTTTACGAGGTTTCTGCACCGATTTGCAAATATTATTTTTAGCGGCATAATTTTGCTTTTAGGATGACTCGCTACAGCCTTTTAGATTTTAGATTTATTCCCCCAAATTGTCACCATCTAGGAATTTATTTTGGAACAAAAACTAGCTTTTGCATAACATATTTGCCAATACAAATATCCCACTTAACAAAATAAATTCATAATCATATCATTAAAGCAATAAAATACTGAATTATATCAATAAAATTAATGCATTTACGTGGTTACCAACGCCAACCAACTCGATCAACGTCGGAATTTCGAGATAAGGACGAATTCGTAATATTCTTAAAAACGATTTCACTTATTTTGATACACGATTGTTTCTTTCTTTATCTTTGTTGCCAAATTTCGCGACACAATTTATGAATAAATTTACTTACATAATTTCTGGATATAAACTGTGTAATTAGTATTATCTATATAACTATTTTCATAACTCTGAAGATATATCTCGCTTTATAAACAAATTGTGAACTAAATCATATAAATAACTTCAGAACATAATGGCACGCAGTTTTAAACATACAAGCATTATATTAAGTTAGCTTAGATACTACGATGATAAGATTAAAAAAGTACCTAATTGTTAAATCAAACATATTTAGAATCTATAAAATGTGTGAATCACTAGAGGTCGTTTATTTAAAGAAATAGAGGAAAATGCATAATAATTCGCAGACGAAATAATAATCCATACTAACATTATAAATGCGAAAGTGTGTCTGTCTGTCTGCAAAGGTTCTGCGTAGGTGTGCCTCTAACGTTAATTTTACCCAAGCGATAAGCCAAGACCAAAAATGCAGCACAGCATGAACTTCTCAGTTATTGATTGAATTTTCTCAAGAAAATCGTCACAACCAATATAACTTTTTATGTCCTTGACTGTACATACCTGGTGGTTTCATGAGATAAACTATTGCATTACAGTAATTGTAGTTTATATTTATATGAAATAAACTGACATACATAGCATCCGCCGCAAAATGGCTGAAAACGGCAAGCGGCACAAGTATGCCTCTCTTATTGAGAGTTACATTTTTGTTCCGTTTGCCGTGGAGACCCTGGGGCCATGAAGTCTTAGTGCTAAAAAAATTTTACGAGACATTTAACCGCGTTTAATAGCCTCATCGGGTGATAGATGAAGAGCTGGCTCATTTTTTGCGCAACGGATCACCCGTGCTGTCCAGCGTGGAAATGCAGCCAGTATTCTTGGCACTATTCCACGCGGGCATGATTTGTATACTAATTAGATAAGGCTAGCATTAAGTTTTATTTTAATATTTTCATTAGAAACAAAAACATATACCTATTAGAACTCTATTGGTTTTCAGGCCAGAATTCATACAAAAATGCCCATGGTCCTTTCTCACACCTTTGAAAATATAATGGAGAACTCTCTACGTTTCCTCGGGATATTTTCCTTCAACGTTAAAGCAGGTGATATTTAATTACATAAATGGATATAATATGTACCTACCTATAATTCCCAAACCATCTAGCAAATAAGCCAGTTCCGTCTAAAACTATCAGTGTTTACGATCAGACGAGATCGCTATCGACATTAAACCCGTCGTTAATTATAATAAAAAACACTCAAACTAGGTTTGTACTTGACTATAATTTGCCGTTAATCGTTTGCGTATATTTACATGGAATTAGCAGTTTTATTATTTTCAGATAATTAAATGGTTGAAACAGCCATATAACTTTTTAGTGTCGTTAATTATCATAATTATCAATTACCACCTGCCATAAAACATCTAGACATGCCAATTTGACCACCTACTGGGCAGTGGTGAGCTCTGAGATCTTATAGGTATTGGAAGGCACCGGATTACAATAGACTAAAATATTATGTGCAGCCCTGTCCAGCCGTGAATATATCTATCAGTAGAGACGAAGACAATTATATTATAGTTGGTCAATTTTTTTAAAGTATTCCATTACAAGTTAGCCATTGATTGCGATTTCACCTGGTGGTAAGTGATGATAGTCTAGATTTTTTTTTAATTTATAGACTAGCGCTTAATTGTAATCAAGCCTGGTGGCAAGTTATGATGCAGCCTGAGATGGAGCACGTTTGCCTAGAAGATGCCTATTCACTCTTGACTTAAAGGTACCCATGTTAAAATTGGAGGGGAAAGCTGATGCTGGAAGAGCGTTCCATATCCTAGCAGAAACGAGGAAACAAATCGCTTCGTACGGGACCGTGGGATTTCGACTATCTAGGGATGTAAGCCTAGGCTATTCCTAGTAGATAGTTCGATTGTAAAATACTTAGCACACTCTCCGAAATACATCTTGTAACAAGTGTAAATTAAAAATTTATAACACCCCCGACGATCCAAAGTATTTGAGTTTTCCAAAACATCATTTTCAAATAAATAATTATGTATTTAGGCAACGTCCATCTTGACAGCTTGACATTTGTCTATTGACATAGTATTATGAACCTAACGGTTATCTAACCTTCTTTTCTACAAGAAAACTAGAAAAGAGCTGATAACTCTTAAACGGCTGAACCAATTTTTTTAGATTATAGCTAAGAACACTCTCGATCAAGCCACCTTTCAAACAAAAAAAACTAAATTAAAATCGGTTCATTCGTTTAGGCGCTACGATGCCACAGACAGATACACAGATACACAGACACACAGACACACAGATACACAGATACACAGACACACAGATACACAGATACACACGTCAAACTTATAACACCCCTCTTTTTGGGTCGGGGGTTAAAAACACCGACAGACATTCAACCTTGCGCCGATGCTTCCAAACTTTGAAGCTTAGAATTGACCAGCGTTAGGTCGCCAAGAAGTCTTCCACCGAATCGATTAAATTTACCTAAACGTGACACGTGCGTAATGACGTGTCTACGCTTACGCATCCTATGTGAACGAGCTGTTATACATCTATGTATAGCTAGTTGTACACCTATAAATCTGGTGCGACCAGTTCAGACGAGGCACGGTAGCTCACAATTACACGTACTAAATGACTCTACGCAATTTGCCGTCTGCGTTACGCCCACCGCACGCTCGCTGTGTCTACGCTACACGAAAAACTAGTAGCTTGTATAACCACCCACTACCACTGTATTATCTCTTCCCTATATATAAAAAAAATCGGACAAGTGCGAGTTGGATTTGTACACGAAAGGTTCCGTACCAACGTATAACACTATGCATCTACTTTTTTTTTTTTAAATTTGCATGGCGGCCATTTTGAATTATTTATTTTTTGTTGTAATTGCCACACGGTTAGACGGTTAATGGAGGCTTAGTAATAGAGTCCTGTTGGCACTGTTCGGGTGTGAAACCCTGAAAAATACGTCTGTCTGTCTGTTGGTCTGCTAATTGAGATAGCTTCTTCTTCTTCTTCCAGCCCTTATCCCATGCTACGTGGGGTCGGCACAACATGTCTTCCTCTTCCACTCTCTTCTGTCATCCATCAACTTATCATCTACCCCTTTTATACGCATATCCTCTTTCACGCAATCCATCCACCTTTTCTTTGGTCGTCCTCTTCTCTTTTCTCCATCCACATATGATATAATATCCGCATATTTAACATTCTTCTAGTGATATGACTCTCTTCCCTCCGCATTACATGCCCATACCATGCCAGCCTATTACTCCTCATTTTTTCTACCACTGGTGCTACTTTTAAACTTCCCCTTATATATTCATTCCTTATCATATCCATTCTTGTCACACCACACATCCATCTCAACATTCGCATTTCGGTCGCATGTACTCGTCTTTCATCCTTCCCTTTTACCGCCCAACATTCTGAACCATACAATGTGACAGGTCTAACGACAGTTTTGTAAATTTTCCCCTTAAGTTTAAGGGGCATTTTCGGGTCGCATATAACACCTGAGACCTGTCGCTATTTCATCCATCCCGCATTCATTCTATTGTTCACGTCTCGATCAATGCTACCGTCACTTTGGAAGAGCGAACCGAGGTACCGGAAATTGGAGCAGACAGGTAGAGTTACGCCATCCAAAGAGATATCAGAGAAACTGGAGGGGCCACCGAAGTCACAGAACAGATGTTCTGTCTTCGTTCGGCTGATCCTCAGGCCAACACTCTCCAATTTCTCTTGCCATCTACGCAGTCTGCTCTGGACGTCGGCCGCATCTTCTCCGACAAGCACAATGTCGTCGGCAAACAGCATGCACCAGGGTGCTTGTTCCTGTATGTTTGACGTCAGAGCATCCATTACCAGGACAAACAAATAAGGACTTAAAGCCGATCCCTGATGCAAGCCTACTTCCACATTGAGATAGCTACGGCTACTTTTTGAGCTAGAATAGATTTATGCGTCTATCTACAGTTACGTCTATACCAGTTCAGACGGGGCACGGTAGCTCACAATTACACGTACTAAATGACTCGACGCAATTTGCCGTCTGCGTTACGCCCACCGCACGCTCGCTGTGTCTGCGCTACACGAAAAACGAGTAGCTTGTATGTAACCACCTACACACAATCTATTCTTTAAGTACTAGGTGTATATTATAGTAATTATAAAAGCTGGTACCCAAGACTTTGTTCGGGCATTAATTTTTAAAATCTCGTGCGAAATCTTTGATTTTCCATGATAACAAGTAGCCTATGGAACCTCTTGAGGTTTTTAGTCGGTAGGAGTCCGACATAACCACTGTGCTCCCCCGTGACCGGAGTTAACCATAACAGGTTTCCTCACGAAAAAAAAGGTGCCCTCCAAGACTGCCTTAGCAGACATAGATATCTACCTATAGCAAATATTCCTTGAACGTACCATACCTCAAACTAATATTAAAATTCATAAATGATATCCCCACTAGATAACAACATAGGGTTATTCAAGGGGCGGACCACCAAAGTCCTGAAAGACCGGCAACGCATCGGCGGTACCTCTGGTGCTGCTAATGTTCATGGGCGGCGGTAATCACTTAACATCAGGTGACCCGCCTGCTCATTTACTCCCTATTTTATTATTATTTAAAAAAACCGTTTTCTACTGTATTACTTTCATATCTAACATTTGGTTCCCTTTCGCAGGTAAATTCGAGCCTCACCCAGCCGCGAGCTTCAACATGGGCTACCTCATGGCACCCTACCCCTACCCCAATGGCGGAGCGCATCCGTTGCCCGTCTCTATGGTAAGTACAGTCTATTCCATTCCCAGCTGAGTTTTCATTATTTCAGTCTTAAACTTGCGAAAATTTTCCTATACAATTGTATGTAGTTGAGGTCTCATTTGAATATTAACCAATCAAACTCCATATAATTTTGTAGAAACGTTTCTAAAATCTATACTTAGTACGCGACAGGTTGAGACGGCAATCGGGGTATGAGGCGGAAAAACTCAGGGGCAAAACGGGAGGAGGGATTTAAGTTATGGTGGGATACACAAACTCATACCTATCCTACTAAAATTATAAACGCGAAATTTGTATGTATGGATGGATGTATGGATGTTTGTTACCTACTCCTTCACGCAAAAACTACTGCACAGATTAGTTAGTTAGTTATTCGGCATGGAGATAGATTATATCCTGGATTAATACATAGGCTACTTTTTATCCCTGAAAAATCAATGAGTTCCCACGGGATTTTTAAAAAACCTATATCCACGCGAACGAAGTCGCGGGCATCAGCTAGTACAGTACATACATTCATAATTACATGATCCCCGAAAACATTACACTACTTTTTTTGGGCAGTCATGTAAAAAGCTAAATCAGTATACAGGTTGCCACCCCAGCTTTGTAACTAAGAATTTAGCTGAGTTATCTTATCACGCTTATCACATATTATCATATTCTCATCACATGCCACGTAATTTAACGTGTATTGACAAGCAATGTAATAAGGCTGTCTACTCGCTTCAGTGATTAAATTATGACGTCGTGATTTGTTGCTAACAGAGGACTTTCCGTCACTCACTCCATACATACGTAGTTTGATCACAGTTACTAGGTAACGCCTTACCTTGTAACAAACCGTCGAGGCTTCGACGTCACTGGCAGGCGTCAAATGTTCCTACATTCTCATGACATGCTACATGATCTTGGCAGTCTTACTTGTGGTATTACAGCTAGCCTTTACTTGTGGTATAAGACCTGTCTACCTGCCAAATTTCATGATTCTAGGTCAACGGGAAGTACCCTATAGGTTTTCTTGACAGACAGACGACAAAGTGATCCTATAAGGGTTCCATTTTTCCTGTTGAGGTATGGAACCCTAAAAACAAACTACGTTTGTAAGAAGCGAGTGACGGAGAGACTCCTCTTAAGAGAGTTGAGAAAGGAATCAAATTAAAACCATTTATTCCGCGATTGCGCCTCATCAATATGGTAATGACTAGCTGATTCAGCCTGGCTTCACACGGGTGGTCTATGTTTTAATAATGTATATAGGAACTTTTTCCAAGAGACACTCTCTATTGGTGAAAATTTGAATAAAATCCTGTCTTGAAGCACTCACAAAGAAACTTTTTGATGAATGTATTTAAAAAAAATACTTTGTTTTTTTTTTTGTTGGGATACAATTCAAAATATGCATCGAGATTCGAGAATAAGGGTGCTAATTCATCACTAAAAATGGTTAAATAACAAATGAGGTTTTCACTGTTAAAAATATCGGTAGGTGCCTTTATAAAACTTGCTCTATCATTCTAGATTTTTTAACGGATACATATTATTACTAGATGATGCCCGCTACTTCATCCGCGTGGATTTAGGTTTTTCGAAATCCCATGGGAACTCTTTGATTTTCCGGGATAAAAAGTAACCTATGTGCTAATCCTGGATATTATCTATCTCCATCCCAAATTTCAGCAAAATCCGTCGAGTAGTTTTTGCGTGAAAGAGTAACACACATACACACAAACTTTCACGTTTATAATATTAGTGTGATTAAAAAAAATAAGCGGAGATGGGTTATTGGATTAGGCGATAGCCTCTTATTCAGGTCGGGAGATCGATTCCAGGCACGCACCTCAAATTTTTCGGAGTTGTGCGCGTTTTTTAACAATAAAATACCACTTGCCTTAACGATGAGAGAATTCATCGTTAAGTTATCTGAGAGTTCTCTATATTGTTCTCAAGACTGTATTAAGTCTGCAAATCAGAACTTAGCGTGTAGACTATAAACCCTTCTCCTTCTGAGAGGAGACCCGTTCTCTGTAGTGAGCCGGCGATAGATTTAGTATCACACTAATATTATAAAGGCGAGTGTGTATGTGTGTGTTACACCTTCACGCAAAAACCACTGGACGGATTTGGCTGAAATTCAGAATGGAGATAGATAATATCCTGGATAAGCACATAGGCTACTTTTTATCCCGGAAAATCAAAGAGGGAACTTTTTCCCGGGATTTGGAAAACCTAAATCCACGCGGACGAAGTCGCGGGCATCAGCTAGTGATGATTATTTTTGTGACCGTGTGAATTTCGCATACAGGTGCCCTTATTCCGTGCGAGATTTGGAGAAGTCAAACATGCGATATAATAATGTTATGTATATCAAACTTGTAGTGCTTATCTTGTTATCATGTGAGAATACACTACACAGTGTAATGTCTTGTTTGGCACCCGACAGGTCCTGGTTTTCCATACCTACTTGTTTGGCCATGGGAAATCTTACTATACAGGCTGTGGGACATATTTTTTTTTAGGGTTTCGTACCTCAAAAGAAAAACGGAACCCTTATAGGATCACTTTAATGTCTGTTTGTTTGACTGTCTCTGCCCGTCTGTCGTGTCTGTCAAGAAAACCTATAGGTTACTTCCCGTTGACCTAGAATCATTTTTTTTTAATTTGTACTAGAAAGTTGTAACAATGAAGATAAAAAGAAAGAAAAAGTGGAGAAGTGGTTTGGCAGGTATAGGTAGGTCTTATAGCACAAGTGAAGGAAAAAATCCGAAAAGTGTGAATTTGCGGTTAGGACATCACAGAAAAAAAAAATCATGAACAAAATAATTAGTATTTTCAATTTTCAAAGTAAGATAACTTTGATTCGTGAAGTGTACTATTTTGAATTAATGATTTGACTTGACGTTGACTTTAGGTAAGTACGTACCTACATCATGGATATGCTACTTTTTATCCAGGAAAATCAAAGAGTTCCCACGGGATTTTTGAAAAACTGAAATCCACGCGGACGTAGTCGCGTGTACCAGCTAGTATATTCATTTAAAAAAAAACATTTATAGGTACCAAAATAGGCGCCTGGGTGTCTGTTTATTATGATACACTAATATTATAAAGGCGAAAGTTAGTGTGTATATTATGCATGTGTGCATGTTCACGCAAAAAATACTGAACGGATTTGGCAGAAATTCGGATTGAAGATAGATAATACCCTGGGTTAACACATAGTCTACATGTCATCCCGGAAAATGAAGGAGTTCCTACGGGATTTTGAAAAACCTAAATCCATGCGGGCCAAGTCGCGGGCAGTCTAGTAAGAAATATTTCCTTATCCATTCACGTATTAATAAAGCAATAAACAAACAGACCGAGATCGCATCGTAATCCAATAGTGCAAGACTATTTTTATTGGATGATTTCCCCGTAACAACCACCACGTGTCCGGCATCGAACCCGGGACCCGCCGGAAACGGTAACACAAACAATTTTTATTTCTGTCTTCCATCCTGCGTATGTTTTGCTGGATTTTGAATTGTATCCGCAATGAAATAAGGTCGATTTTTAATGTATTTATTGATTTGAGATAACTTCTTTAGGGTTGTCACTTGTCTGTGTTGTTTATTTTTAATAATTTTTTTAAAAATACCATAAAAGCTACATGGTTTGTTAGTTAAAGGTCTTACGTTACGAAACTAATAGAATATTTAAAGGTTTTTTAAAAGCATAAATTACAAATTAGTATGTGCAATCCAATCGTGTAAGGCTATTTTATTGGATGATTTCCCCGTAACAACCACCACGTGTGGGGACCGAACCCAATGCTGGAGTGGTATACCTAGTCGTCATTTAATTTCATAAAAGTGGCTACCCTAGAAGAATAAAGTACGCAACTTTATGAAACAAATTTAATCACAAACCCTACCATTGGAATGTGCTTATCAAATAATTCATTTCGATGATTGTACCTATACCTTTCCCAGAAATCCTATAGGTCACTCGACCAGTTATAGGTAGGTATAGCCAGATATTAGGTAGGCACTCTATTCAAATGATAAGGCACAGTTTTAGGTATACCTGTTATTAACTTCACTTAAACCTCCTTAAGTTGCAACATTAATAGTTACTTAATACATTCTACTGTGAGTGAAGTTAGCAGGAGAGTAGAAGGTGTGAAACTATAGGCATCATATTTTTTTTCTAATATTTACATAAAATAAATTATAATTACACCATACATCGTACTTACTTATCCAGAGATGAGGAAAACTTGATTAATAAATTCGAATTTAGAATCCGTCATTTGAAAATCGAACGCCGTGCCCGTCAATACCGTTCGATACCTAACCCTAGTACGCATGCACACTTCCATAGAATATCTTCACGCAGTAAGAAAAGTAAAAAAGACACCACGAAAATATGAAACTTGAAGCGCAACAGGTGGACATACGACCGTCTCATTCTTTTCTATGAGGTTTCCAAAGTAGCGTCTCTGTCGTAGAGCCACCCCCACGACGCCGCCTCCGCGGGGGCGGGAAAATAGGGGGAGGGGATGCAATGGAAATTTTCTTTTTGCTTTTACGGCTTTTGTCTGGGTGAATGCGGCCGGCAATTTCGGGGTCGCTTACGCTTCGTGCCGACGCGGGATTTGAAAATGGAATGTTTTATACCAGTATAAAATTTGACCGCGTTTCGGTTGTTTTTTTGTTTTATTTAATTTCAATGAATCTACGATCTACACAAATATTTGAATGGATTGACATTCCGCTAATTTTTTTTTGCCTTTAATGCAAAAAAATTACATACTTAAATGTATTTTTTTTAAATCAAACTTGTCAGGAAAAGTTTACATTTTATACTTTCTATCCTACTTTTTTTAACAGAATTCCCATGTACTTAATGAATAAAATCACCTTACCCTTTAACTAAGCATATTGAGTAATAGTAGTTAAGACGTCGATCCTACCTATCCCTGTATTTTATTTACATAATAAATTATAATATTTTATTATCTTTAAGAGAATAGTAACTTTCCGTAAAACAATTGTGTCGGTTTTGATAAGAAATTAATTATAGCACGTATTAATCGTTATTGTACGTCCACTTATCACAGGTCCTCGTAACTCTTATAATATAGCAGTTTATCATTAGTCATTTCATACTTAGTACTGGTACCACAGAATTCTAAATTTGGTGATAGAAAGAGTATAGGTATGCTGTTCTTTAGTACCTACCGAGTACCGGGACAGCAGTGCAGCTTGTCGATTTTTATGTCGAAAAGTCGTGTATCCCAATATGTTTCCATCCATCCATCCATCAGCCTGTATGCGTCCACTGCTGGACATAGGCCTTTCCAAGAGCGCGCCACCAATATGTTTAATGAAGAAAATTGAACCCTTATAGGATCACTCGTGTAAGTCTGCATGTGCGTCTGTCATAGCCAATTTGCTCCGAATCTACTTAACCAATTAAGTTGAAAGGTACATAATATATGAATTTCAGTGACCCAAATACGGACGTGTACCTAATAACGGAAGGACCGATAAGTGAATTTCGAAGTTAGAAAATTAAAAAAAAAATTCAATTTACTTATAGCCTACCGTGTCACTTATCATATGAAAGGAAGATTTTGTGAGAGTTAAATTTATTTAAATAAATAAATAAAAATCAATATTTTCAACAGATGTTAACATCCATTACATTATCGTATGTTTACGTAAAAACGTGATGAGTAGCAAGTAATATGTATAAAGTCCCGGAAACACATATTTTTTGTAGTTGGCAAGCCTGTAACCCATGCTAACCCCTGCCCAGACGTACGTAACCCCAATTATACGCCACAACGTATCGCCACGGCGTATCGCACGCACGTACGGTCGTGAGCGATCGCCCGCCAGATGGCGTTATCTCCCTCGTGCTCCCATACTCCCATAGAGATGGTACTTATGGTGTTTTGATAAAACTGCTTTTTCTCAACAAAAAAAAAGAGAAACATGCGATCATTCGAAAAAAAATTGATTTGCTTACAACTTGTCCAGAGTACGTACTGAATTTGACAGTTTTATAGAATACCTACAATTTTTATTAGGGTTGGGTAAAAAATTATTTAAAAAACATTTTGGTTTCGGAAAATATTAAAAAAAAATCTGTTTTATGTTATTTATCTGTTATCTCCCAAAACCACCATGAGTCAAACTTCACAGTCGTTGATTGTTCTTCGCTGTATTGGGACAATACGCAGAGAAACTTTAAGTTTTTATAAAATAACGAAAGCAAGCGTTGGCTCTTAGTCCGGTATCTTAAGAGTAATTAATGAAACTGTTTCTTAATTAAGTAAGTAGGTATGTGAATATTTAAGCAGTGATAGTTTAGCCTTAGTGGTTAAGAGCTCCTTCACACAGGCTGCGTTAGCGTCGCGTAAGCGTAGACGTAGCGCGTAATATTGTGTTGTAATGTATTATGTATGGAACTGTATGAAACATGGCACACCTCTTGCGTTCGTTGACGCATGCGTAACCCGGTGTGTTAGGGGTTTACTACGCATGTGTCACGTGTACGCAATTGGTGTGAATTGGCCTTAAGAGGTGGGCCACCTATTACGGGTTCGATCCCGGAACTCTAACTTTGCTGAACTATGCATGTTTTAAACATTTAAATCTGAAACTTCTGGCTTCACGGAAGACCAGCGCTGTGCCTGCGGTCCCGACACAGGCGCAGCAAATGCTGAGTGGAGTCCATTTTGGTACTATACACCATGCATCTCATTTTATTTCTAGTTTATATATCACGTTGCCTTATTTTTGTGGCACCAATATTTCTTATTATTTCTTTCTTTCTTAAATATCGCTTGCTTCAACGGCGAAGGAAAACATCACGAGGATAGCTCCATACCTGAGAGTTTTCCATAGCTTTCTGAACCATGTCTGAAGTCTGCCAATCCGTACTTGGCCAGTGGTGGACTATTTAAATCCTTCTCATTCTGCAAGGAGACCCGTGCTCAATAGTGAGCCGGCGACGATGGGTTGATGACGACAATAAATGTATCGTTACTTGTACTTTTAATTCTTCGCTGTATCACGCCAACATAATAAAATTAAACCGGTTATATCCAGTTATCGATTTCCCTCATCGCCCCTTAAAAAGAACATTCAATTCGAGTCTCCAATTCGTCTCCGATACCGGGCATAATTCCGCCCGGGAAAATCATTACCCACGCCCCGGTAATTCGGATTTCGAGAGACCCTCCTCCCCCCAGCCCACTCCACGCTGCATCTCATTTTCAAATACCACACTATACCGACTGAGCCCACTTTCCTCTATCCTACCCGAACTGCACCATAAAGGAATATCGACTTTATTATCCGAGAAGCGAGGTCCAGAATCGATTCTTCGAGAGCATCCGATCGGGCGTTCCGATTGTAACTTTGTACCCTACATGTTAAAGTTAGATTTTCTTTGAACGGTGTTTCAATATGAGCGGGCGGTTGTAGACTGTAACAACAGGGAGGGTAGACTGGGGTGAGTCGAATAATAGAGGGGAGGCATCCTCTCTTTATTTTTTCGTGAATTTTTTATTTAAGAAAGGGATAAGATTTTAATGTGGGCGCACCGTGCCTTTATTACTCGCGATGGTGAGATACTCCATTGTTGGCAGTCTTGATGCGTATGGGGTTTCCGCTTAAAGTATTTTGTATGGGAGATGTATCCCGGGACAGCGGGCTAGGTTCGTAAATGACGTTTTAGGAAGATATCTTTTTATTCCGCTGCCGTTTCGTCGAGGGTGTGTAATATACGGATATTCTTGTTCATTTTGTGACACTTTTTTTTTCGTCTCTTTCATTAGTCCTTACGGGCTGTATTGGGCTGAGTTTGCAGATGAGTCGTATGAAATGCCTCATATGCTCTGTATTTGAATAGAGCTTACTAAAAATATTTTTCATAGTTTTCTTCCTTTTACCCGACTGTGGCAAAGCTTAATGGAAGGGTTATGATTTTAGCAGTCTATGTATGTATGCTTGTATCCAGATTCTGTGTGTTCCACCGTAGCGCCTTAACTACTGGGCCGATTTTGATTAATGAGGTGTCAATTGATTCGTCGTAAAGGTCCGGGTGACATAGTTATACATTTTATACTTACAAAGAAAAAACCTAACGGATGTAGTTTTAGTTTATTTTTGAAATCCATTGCTGGTTTTGTGTATTCAATTCCCGCTTGAAGATAGCTACTGCCTGATTCGCAAACTAAGTATCTAACACTGAATATCAAAAACCAGCGGAAAGTTCGGAGGTCGTAAATTAACTTTTACTTTAACCTAAATTAACAACCGCCTTTTCCGAAGTCTAAAACTAAACAATTGCGGTTAAAGCAGCATTGTAGTAGATTCTAATTCCCTAAGACTAGCGCGGCCCGGCGTCTTTGTTCGGGTAATAAAGCGTCGCTATTGTCTCTACCCTCCTAAGTATATTGTGCCTTTTTAATAATATTGTGCTGGAGCGGACCTTTTTAATAAGTTTGTCTTCTTATTGTTTCAGCTCCTTGAATCTGTACCTTTTTATAAAAAAGTAAAATGATTTAGGTATATAAAAAGCTAATTTAGCATTTTCTGAAACATTGACTAAAGGGATGATACCGCTAACTCAATGTCTGACACTGAATGTACTACACACATCATGCAAATAAATAATTGACATTGCCTAGTTGTACATTGCTGCTTCATTGAGTGATATTAAAATAATTGTTCGTAGTAAACCTTCAATGTATCAAAAATAAATGTCAAATGAGTTCGGTGGCTATCATTCAGTGTGAGACACTAAGTACCTATAATAATATTAGAATTTCTTTCACGCCTACTAATCTGCCTATAAAACACTAATATTTTGACTACTTCCGGTGTTAACCCACGTACAGGTAGGCTCGTGTCCTGGACGGAAGCTAGGCGGCATTCCCCGTCTCTGCCCGCCCTTGAACTGTGTGTACTGTAACAAAGGCGCCAATTTGATGGCAGCAAGTTAGTGGCGCCAGCGTTTTGCTCAAATAAACTATAAGACGCTGTGTAGAAAGTTTTCATTGCATTCATTTCATGTTATGTCGCAGGTATATTGTCAAAGCCGTGATATTACAATCACACTAGTGATATTATAATTAAACGGTAGATGGTCAATCGACTTCATTTCTTGCAGTTTATTGGCCTGGTTTTAGTGACATTGTAATGCCACGGGGTATTTATAGTAACATTATAAAAAATCATATATTATAAATTGTAATATAACGGGTTTGGCAATATACCTGCGACATGTACATTACATAGATAAACACGCATAGAATCGAGAAGCTCCTCCTTTTAGGAAGTCGGCTAAAAAGCTAGGCTAGGCTAGGTTTTTTGATATCGTAAAGAAATTATTAGATTAGCGATTATTATCTATGTATGTGACTGATAACATAGAAAGATCTAACCAGTTAAATAAGGTTTTGAAGTAATAATTTCACAGCCTGTTTAGTTTCTCTTATCTAAGTTTTTGTTAATTTTCTTTGTTGCGTTCAACTGTAGACATCTGGCGGTTGATGAGGATGATATAATGTTTTGGTATACCTATCTGTAGATAACTATAAGACAGATATACTAAGCGTTGTAGTTATGCCATTTAAGGTAATGATATAATCAACAACGCTTCATCTTATGACCTATCCACACCTGCGCCTTGAGTCACCATATCGGAAGTATGAATTACACATTAATTTGCTTTGTCGGCTCTTTTAGGACACTTAGCGCGTGCCGGCCACTACCGATGCGTATCGGTGACATAATAATTTATTATTTAGTACCCTTACTTACCGTTAATAATGTCATTAGCGTTGGATCACTTGCTTCAAAGGTGAAGGAAAACAGCAGGTCTGTGTTGGTGTTAGCTGGCGGGCGTGCTCTGCCTTTTTGGAGTGTTTTTTTTTGTTAAAACTGACTGGAAAGCGCTCTAAGGGGGTGCCGTGCGTATGTCGGCGAGCGCCGGCACAGACGGGGTCCATAATTGTATAGTTTAACTAACTTGTTACAAATAACTACAAACTTGACATTGGCTAATCTTTGTAAAGCCAGACGAGAGAGAAAAAAAAAAAAGGAAAACAGCACGAGGAAACGTCCATAATTTATTTATTTATTTTGTTTATTAGACACATTACAGATTATAACAATAATAACAAAGTAATACAGCCAATGTGCAAAATAAATAAATGAGAGTATAACAAAGTAATATAAGCCATACAAAAACTAGTCACTCTCCAAAAAAAAATTGTGTACAGATGCTGTAACAATATAATGGATGTGTCGCCTTAGTATTATGTTAGTGCATATTAGTACGATATACCTACGACGGTGTATCGTATTCATTATAAAAAAACATACCTTCCAATACCCCGATCACTCAACCTTAAGCATTTGCCATAATTTAGAATCCTATCAGACTGCATACGCTAAGGGGAGGTATGGCATTGCAGGGGTAGGTAGGGGAGGGCGGGGGAGGTAGAGTAATACTTTTAAAAGCGCCGTGGCTTTGTACAGATCTTATTGTGCAGCATCCGACGGGAAAAGTCGACGAAATTAATGGCAGATCGAGACGGCGCATACCTATTCCGCGCTTTATAGGAAATCTGGGGTAGGTAGCGTCTATTTGTCTATAACATGTATATGCTTCGTTGTCTAGAATAACGAGCACAAAGTTGGACCTTTTTTTAAGTAATTTAACACATTTTTAGAGAAATCTAAAACACCACAGGCACAGATTCTAGAATATGTCTGCAAAATTTCATAGACTTTGGTTGCTTAATATTCAAATTCAGATTCAAAATATTTTTAACCCCCGACCCAAAAAGAGGGGTGTTATAAGTTTGACGTGTGTATCTGTGTATCTGTGTGTCTGTGTATCTGTGTATCTGTGTATCTATCTGTGGCATCGTAGCGCCTAAACGAATGAACCGATTTTAATTTAGTTTTTTTTTGTTTGAAAGGTGGCTTGATCGAGAGTGTTCTTAGCTATAATCCAAAAAAATTGGTT
The DNA here is from genome assembly GCF_905333055.1 of Maniola jurtina. NCBI lineage: Eukaryota > Metazoa > Arthropoda > Insecta > Lepidoptera > Nymphalidae > Maniola > Maniola jurtina. Next base: position 3,531,516 of record NC_060051.1, read on the forward strand.
CAGCCGTTTAAAAGTTATCAGCTATTTTCTAGTTTTCTTGTAGAAAAGAAGGTTAGATAACCCTTAGGTTCATAAATATTCTAGTGTCAATTGACAAATGTCAAGTTGTCAAAATGGACGTTGCCTAGATATACATAATTATTTATTTGAAAATGATTTGTCGGGGGTGTTGAAAATTTTTAATTTACACTTGTTATTCAATTAAACTGTTACAAGTGCTTTTGAATCGTCAAAATAATCTACCACGAAATGAGAACTAAAATGAGAATGGATCTACGATTGTATGGAGTAAGTGACGGAGAGACCTCTGTTAAGAGGATCGTCTAGCTGTAAATTTTCATACAAAAAGCGATAACGTTTTCCTCCCCGTAAATGTATTCCAATTTTCATAATTGTCAAAAATGTAGATATAATGAAGAACTTAAGGGGGTCATACGGGTTTAAAATTTGTGTAGTCAACGCGGACGAAGTTGCCGACATAAGGTTACATACAATAACTAGCGACCCGCCCCGGCTTCGCACCGGTAGCTTAACTTACAATTTTCTTAGGGATCTCTAATTTTTTGAAAATAAAAAATAGCCTATGTAAGCAAAAATAGCAAGGCATTTATGCTGAGTTGACACCTTTTTTTCGGGTTCTGACAACCATGCCACAGCGGCGCTTCTTCTGCTTGAGGTCTTTTGACTTTAATGCTCATAGGCATAACTGGTAATATTATGTGGCACTGCTTTAAAAATTAAACGTTTTTTGTTTCCTTGTTCCCTTCCTATGTTACTCAAGAATAATGTTAGCTTTCTACAAGTGAAACAATTTTTAAAATCTGTCATGTAGTTCCAGAGATTATCCCCTACAAACAAACAAACTTTACATCCTTATAATATCAGTAAGTACCTATGTATAGATATATTCAAACTTTCGTACAAGTTCGGTACCTATAGTCAATAATGTCCGTGCATTCAATCACTTCATATGAGCATGTGCTTGTAGGTAAATGGGTTATGAAACAAAACTCCATGCATAATTTGTACGTCGCATCTGCATCGCCCTGAATAAGATCATGCGAGTCCATCCCAGCCTCGTAATTGCCTAGAAAGTCCCATTTTGCAAACCCCCTTTCTACCACCTGGGCACCCCTGGAAAATTCTATTTTACTACACCGCAAAATCAACTCTATCGCCATACAATAAAGTTGAATATCGTATGAAATAATTAAATCACGACGCCGACCGTATGTATGCAGCACGTATGGGTTTCGTTCACATTCAAATATAGCCTTTATTTGTTTACATATAAGGATGTTTATTAAAGGAATGAAGAGGACATCGTTTTGCAGGAATAATTGTGTTATATCTGGATTTTGTATTCCCAGGAAGTTTTAAATTCTAGAATTGAAATATGATTCCTGTTGTCTGTCTTTGTTGCATTTATAAACCCTTTGATCTGTCTAGAACTTACAAAGAGTCGGTCAAAAAATCGATGATAAAAGTTGGTGAAATTATCGGCCCGATTAAAGAATCTGCAGTCTGTGGCCGGGTAGGAATTCGGTAAGGAACAGACAGACAAATATTCATTTTTATATTATATCTACGCTAATATTATAAAGAAGTAAGTAAAGTTACTAAGTTTGTTTGTAGGAAATAAGCTCTTAAACTACTGAATCGATTATGAAAATTCTTTCTCAAGAAAAAGCTACATTATTGCTGAGTGACAACAGCCTATATGATATTTTCAAAAAAAAAAACACAGATCCGTGCGAAGCCGCGGCGGTTCGCTATAAGTTATAGTATACTATAAATTGTATTTATAGTATACTATACTATAGTAGTCTATAAATTGTAGGTATAACGCGGACGAAGTCGCGGGATACCCCTAATCATAATGATATACTTCAGCTTAGCTAACATGTACCTACTTATAATATTATGAGTATTGAGTGCATAAATCATTCAATCCCAATGTTTTCTACACACAAAATAGTGAAGCGTAAAACAAATTAAGTGATAAATGATAATAAACGAGATTAATTGAACGTTTATTTAAAATTCAAACACACGAGGCGCTCGTTAAACACTGTAAATCATCGAAAAGTGGAATAAATACAAATTATTTTCGGTATCAATTAAACAAATTGAGTAATTATGGCCGCCGCTGCGAACGATTAAATAAATCGAAATCCCCAATCGCTAAAAGTAACGGATTAACCCTATCCGATACGAGAATAACCCTTGAACGGGCGTCCAATTTCACACAAGTGTTGCCATAAACGAAAATATTAAATCCAATTTACATTACCCCACATAACACGGTGTTGCCCCTCGATTATCCTCACCAAAAAAACATGAATTATGAGTATTATAACCTCTTAAAAGCTATTGTATAGTGGTAATCGTCAATTCGCTATAAATACGCAACGTTCGCACCCCGCTATTTGCACAGCCAAAAAAGAATATGATTTTATGGCAGGTTAAATCTATTATGAGCGGGGATTAAGTTATGAATAATATGACCATTCATTTTCATCTCAAAGCGGGACATTCACTGGTATGCTTAATGAGTGAATAATTAAATAATTATAGCGTAACTTTTTATACTCGCAACACCTACCTTATTTTGTTGATTTTCTCACTCGCTCTACAATATTTTAGAGTTTCTGTATCTCGTGTGGAACGAATGCTGTGTGATAACCCCTAATTATGACCTATCTCACCGATGCGGTTGTAACATAACTGCGAGCGAAGCGAGTACGAAGATTTTTGATAATTTTGCCGGATAGTCGCTTACACATCACTGTGAAACGGCATATGGGTACCATCTTTAAATGAAACGGATCACTTTTATGTTCCTGTTTTATTTTGGGATATTGGATCACAAAAATTGTGGAGTATGAAACGGGACTATCCTATCTAAAAGGTCTCTTATATTCACACGAGTTACCAGTAATATTTCTATTTGTGAGGGTGTGCTAACGAGCTATTTGACACGTTCTGTATCGCGTGCGGTTCGCGGGAACTGATGCTGTGTGATAACCCCTAATTATGATCCATCTCGCCGCTGCGGCTGTTTTTTCAATGCTTTTTAATGTTTGCTCGCTTGACAGGTTCCTTGTAATGATTAACTTGAGTGATATATTATAAATAATGTATGTTCTTAAAGGTATCGTGTTACCTTATCATTAATGAGTGGTTAAGAATTATATTTTTAGTAACCTAACAAGATGACTGTTGAATGACCTGAATGTTAGGTTTTGTTTTCATACAGTCTGAGAAAACTAACAACTTACCACAAGGTGCAATTAAGGCTTTTCATCGAGTAGTCATCTCATTTTTCTAGAAGGTGTCTTCACTATTCTTTTGAAGATACCAAATACTTATTTTATAGCAGTGGGGAAACCGTATACGGAAGTTCATTCCATATATTAGTAGTGCGTGGAATTTCGATAGTAAATCACACTATATAATATTATAAAGCCGAAAGTTTGTATGTGTGTGTGTGTGTGTGTGTGTGTGTATGTTTGTTACTCCTTCACGCAAAAACCACTGGATGGATTTGGCTGAAATTCGGAATGGAGATAGATAATATCCTGGATTAGCACATAGGGTACTTTTTATCTCGGAAAATCAAAGAGTTTCCACGGGATTTCGAAAAACCTAAATCCACGCGGACGAGGTCGGGGGCATCAGCTAGTAAAATATAAAAAAGTGAAAATAAAAATTTAAATCATCCCAAATCCTTATAGGTCAAGGTTACCATAGTATGCCATTGTAGTCGGCATCGAGTCCATAAGACAAAAGCAAGTAACATCCATATCAAATTGTATGACTAAGATCGCTACACCGTTTGAGAACAGCTGATATTAATCCTCAAACGGTTGAACTGGTTTTCATCAAACCTAACTAAGGAGTTTAAGAACCATCTCAATCGAATAGGTTTTTGAATAAAAGAAACTGCATTCAACTCAGTCTATCAGTTTGAGCGCTACGATACTACAGACAGACAGCCAGACACACAGATACACACGTTAAACTTACAGCACTGTTTCGATACTACAGACAGACAGCCACGTTAAACTTGCAAAACTGTTTTCGTCAGGGGTTAAAAATAGAAACACGATAAATATCTCCCTAACATCGCTTTTATATCAACATAATATCCGTCTGTCTATCTTTGCCCGCTCTTCACATATTCGTAGGTATCCATTTATTATGTACCCATACACCCAACGTATTAATTTTCATCGAATCGAAAATCAAAGGAGACTATCCCCAGTGGACTCACACACTGGACGAGCAGTGGTTTTAACGTGCCCATTGGACAAAAGCGGATTACGTCCGATGTTGTCACATCTTGGACCTATTAACATAATGTGGTGACGTGGATTTCTCGTCTATATTTTTTGTCTACTTTTTTCATGCCTTTGCCTCACTGTGTGGTCTCATATAGAAATCGAAGCGACGATGAAGGAGAGGTTCTATGTAACGATGTCGTTTGCTGTAGCATCAGACCATTGGGTCAAAAAAATATTTTCTTAACATTTATTTTTTGGCCCAGTGTTTATTAATCCTTTGACTGGTACATTTAACAGGAGAGCTATGTCAAAGTTAAAACCATTTACCATACAAGTTGGTATCCCGTGCAGTTGTACACTTTTTGTTTGTCAATTGTTCAGATTATGTTATATAATTTGAGTTATGGTTAAATAAACTTATAACTAAAACTACGGTGGTTCCAAACGCCCCATGGCCTGAGAAGAGCCCACGATAAAGTCAGCCGGCTATTCTTTTTACTATTATCATTAGGTAGAGGTACTTATTACAACTATTTACTTTGTGCAATATCCTGCGCTCTGGTCATTAAATCCGTTCACCAAAGATGCCTGTAAGAGATTGCTTTAGCAATAAGGCGGTCTTTGCACCCTCTTGTATAGTTTTTCTGTATCTTTAAATATTGTTTTCTGTATTTATGCGTTTGTGTGCAGTAAAGATTTCTAAATAAATAAAAAAAAACTATCAAAGCTGTAATCGAATCATTCCCAAGCTTTGTTATCATTTAAATAATGTCGTCTCGTAGACGTGTAGCTCGAGAGGTCCAAATACTCCTAAATAGGTGCCTTGTTTAGACGTCAGGTTATTTTTACCGAGAATCGATGACTGGCGTTCTTATTAGTGTAAAATAATAGTCGTAGGTATCGGGTCACCATAGAATAAACATGGATTCAATTTCCAATAATGCAGCGTGACTGTTAAGGACTTAAGGTGAATGTTCACGGTAGCTTCGAGCTTTGAATTTTTTTAAACGACAGCCTAAAAAAGAGGAGCGTGTTTCAGGGTTAGTAATATTACGTGAGGTTCTTTATTCTCCAACATAATTTGTAAATGCCTGAACAGATGTAGTGTAGGGGGCTTCGTTAAAATCCTTATATTATCCCGAGAAACACTGGCTATAAGTTTCTTTTTTTTTAAAGAGCAACGTTACTTAAAATATACTTTGATTGATTTGTCAAATATTCAATACTGTATTCTCTTAATCAAAAAAATACATTTTAATCACAAAATCATCGTCAAGATAAGAACAGCTTTTTGAGCACATCATTAATTTTTTTGTGTAAACATATACATAAAATTAAGTAAACTGTAATCCTGTATTGTAATCTCATTTGGCCTTATTTTTGTATTAAGTCTAAAATGTAAAATAATGTTAGCTGTAACGCTGTTGATAACAAATATATGAATAAAATAAAAGCAAGTACTATTCAGCATTCACCTTAATCAATTCCTAAATTGCCAGGTTGTTTTCAAAACACAAAGCTCGCGAATACAGTCAACAATATTTTTTCAGTAAAACTGAAATTACTCAACCGTTTATCGACTCCCCCAGTTTACTCACAAAATACTCAATTACGTAAGGGAAAATAAGGTAAAATAGGAAAAAATGTTAAGCACAAGTTGTTTTTGTGCAATTAGTGTTCCGTATGAAATTTTATTACCTACGTAATGCTAAATTCTGTATGATAATAGTAGAACTAATTCTGCTTTTCGTTTTTAGCCCCTGACCCAATAAGGGGTGTTATAAGTTTGACGTGTGTATCTGTGTCTGTCTGTGGCATCGTAGCTCTTAAACTAATGAACCGATTTTAATTTAGTTTTTTTTTGTTTGAAAGGTGGCTTGGCTTGATCGAGAGTGTTCTTAGCTATAATTCAAGAAAATCGGTTCAGCCGTTTGAAAGTTATCAGCTCTTTTCTAGTTACTGTAACCTTGTCGGGGGTGTTACAAATTTTTAATTTACACTTGTTGAATCTGAATCGGTTTCGTCTTTGACAGATAGACCGATGAAACCAATATGATTTCGTAAGTGTTTCGTTTTTTACGAGTTATGATGATCAACTCATCGCCGGCCCACTACTGAACACGGGTCTCCTCTCAGAATGAGTTAGGATTTTTTAACTTCTATCTATCCTGCTGTTTCCTCCGATATGATTGTCGGAGACGTTTGTGACTTAATTTTACATTTAAAAATTAAAAAAAAAAATGTCATGTCTATGATGGTGATTTTTAAAAGGAACAGGACGATATAATTTTTACTTATATTAACCTTGATATTGTATTAAGTAGGTATATTAGACCACATTGGGTCTTCATCGTCTCGTTCTGTTCATTTTTTACGTATTAGCTATTTGAATGAGTTAGTTAAGCCATGCTGCCATGCCCTGTGACAAACTTCACACACTTTTGAGAACATTGTGGAGAACTCTGAGGTATGCAGTTTTCAGGCATGCGTGAAAATAAGTGATATTTAATTGCTTAAAACGCACATAACTCCTAAAAGTTAGGGGTGCGTGCCCCGGATCGATTTTTAGGAGAACGGAACACTAATAAGGTAAAAAGAGGGGAAAACAGGGGAAATGCGCTTAACAGGGCTCTCTCAGTCACTTGCTCCATACAATCGTAGTTCCAATTTCATTTGAATATGAAGCAACCAAAGTTCATGAAATTTTGCAGACATATTCTAGAAACTAATATCTGTGCCTATGGTGTTTTAGATTTTTCTAAAAATATGTAGTTTTAAAATTACAGGGGCTCAAAGATTTGTATGTGAATGTTTAAGACCGCGTAACTTTGAAACCGAATATTTTAACAGAAATCTGGAAAACCACAGGCATAGATATTAGTTTCTAGAATATGTCTGCGCATGGACTTTGGTTGCTTAGTATTCAAATGAAATCGGAACTACGAGTACTTTTGTATGGAGCGACTGACGGAGAGACCCCTCTTAAACCTGTAAACACTAAAGAAAACACAGCACGCTTTTACGGTAACAGTTAACAGTTGCTAAACAAGTGAAGTTTTCCCACAAAAACCGCGGTTTTCAGCTTTAATATTTAAACATGGTTATTGTTTAAGTAATTGCGTGCCCTGCGAAGTTACTCAATATGTGTAGTTTTGCTGCCGTGATAGCCTAGTGGTTAAGAATCCACGTCCTATTCGGGAGGTCGGGGGTTCGATCCCGGGCATGAATAATTGGCAATGGGGTAATGACATGGCCGTAGCCGGGGGGGGGGGGGGGGGGGGGGCATTTAATAAATTAAATCGCTAAACGACTTACGTCCTTTTACTGTACCTACCGTAGCTAGGATAGAACAGAATACGCACATGCATACTTTGCTTAGATCATAACCCTTTCGTGGTCGGTTAAAAAAATCGATTCACCCATATTTGTTGTTAATTATACTCGGTTGAGCCTTTCCGCCTCCACTGGTTCGAATGTGATTTGAGACCCTCCCTGGTCCAATTAGGGAGTTCTCAAAAGTCCCCCCTCTCGTTCCCCCCTCATTTTTAGATCGAGCCTCGTTTTAATGACCTCTCGAGGTCCCGATGTTCATTTGTCGCTGGGGTTTCTGCGTACGATTATTTTCGCATTTTTAGGGTTACGTACGTCCGAATGAAAAACGGCACCCTTATAGGATCACTTCGTTGTCTGTCCGTCTGTCATATCTTGTCAATCAAGACAAAGGAATCAAAACTAATAGGGACCTATAAACCTATGTGAATCGCGAAATAGAATCATGAAATTCTGCAGGTAGCAATGTCAAAGGGGAAAATCCGAAATCGTGAATTTGTGGTTACATTACAATAAAAAATTAGTGGTCAAGAACAAATAATGTATTTACTAAATCACATCATAGATTGCGCTGTTCGTCATTAACTTGCAGTGTGGTACAGCTGTTGGAGTGATATTTTTTTAAGTTTGAGATTTCTTGTACGATGGGTACGGAACCCTTCCTGTGCGAGTCTGACTCGCACTTGGCCGGTTTTTTCGTCCATGTAGCCGCTCGCGGCTGAAGCACTCTGAAATCTGAATGCTTAGCTTTTCACGATCGAGTAGCTTTTCTTATAATTTTCGTACAAAAGGAAAGTATACCCAGATTTGAGGGTCTTTTCCAGTCGAGTTGTGGGGTTACGTAATTCTTTATTAGCCGTAGAAGCCCTTAGTAACAATCTATCAGTAATGGAAGGTGAAGATTTCGACTTAGAAGCTTAAGCTTGGAACTTTTTCAACCTTATCAATTTCATTAAAATGTCTTCATTTTCATACTTAACACTAATATTATAAAGGCGAAAGTTTATGTGTGTGTGTGTGTGTGTGTGTGTGTTTGTGTGTATGTGTGTGTGTGTGTGTGTGTGTGTGTGTGTGTGTGTGTGTGTGTGTGTGTGTGTGTGTGTGTGTGTGTGTGTGTGTGTGAGTGTGAGTGTGTGTGTGTGTGTGTGTGTGTGTGTGTGTGTGTGTGTGTGTGTGTGTGTGTGTTTGTTACTCCTTCATGCAAAAACTACTAGACGGATTTGGCTGAAATTTGGAATGGAGATAGATAATATCGTGGATTAGCACATAGGCTACTTTTTATCCCGGAAAACCAAAGAGTTCCCACAGGATTTCGAAAAACCTAAATCCACGCGGACGAAGTCGTTGGCGTCAGCTAGTATCTAATAAATAAGACTCGTACAGAATTAGGGAGGTCCAGGGTTCGATCCCAGGCACTCACAAAAACATGTCACGTTATGGTCCAATATATAATATTTCAATCATTCATTCATTCGCGCACCTCCAACCTTTCGGAGTTAATATATTTATATGCGTTTGAAGCACTTAAACATATATCATCTTGTTTTAACGGTGTAGGAAAATATTTTGAGGAAGCCTGCATGCTTGCGAATTCTCCATAATATTCTCAAAGGTGTGTGAAGTGTGGCACACTTTCCCAGCATGGTGGATTATGACCAAACTTTTCTCACTCTGAAAACAGACCTGTGCTCCACTTTTTCCATGGATTCATGATGAAGATTTTTCCAAAACAAATGATTGGATCTTTGCTTCAGATTTTTTTTTGTCCTAATTGTAATATAAAGTATGACCATGCTCCCTAATCAATGATATCCAATCGATTTCCGAGTTCTTGACTGTGTACAACATTTTTTTTTTGCCCATTTTTGTCTAATTGTTTAAAAGCAGTGCACCCCATATTAAAATTTGTCCCCATTAGTATCGCATAGGGTTCTATGAGGGGTCCTTTTGTGCGATGTTTGGAATCCTATAATTTCCTATGATTCTGCAGTTTGCCCCGTTTTTACGTATCTTAATTGCGTAGGGTACAGATATATTAATTTGGAATTACTCTTAGCTGCTTTTGTTGGTGATTTTTAATCTCCACTAATATTTGTCAATCAAACTTCCTTACTTAGTTAATGGGTGTCCAACATAATATTATACAACATACGACATCTGCACTTTAACTATAATGTAGCTTTCAAATAAGTCTGGTACTTTTTATATTTTAAGTTTAGAGGTTAGTACAATTTTGATTTAGAATTATTTTTTACTAGATGATGTTCGCATCTCCGTTCGCGTAAGTTTGGTTTTTTTTTTAAATCCTCTGGAAACTTTTTCCATTATTCGAGATAAAAAGTAGCCTATATCCTTTTCCGGGATGCAAGCTATCTCTGTTGTCTAAACCAAATACTCGTATATTCCTTCGCTGTGTATTTGAAAAATCCCGTGAGAAATCTTTTGATTTTCCGGGACAAAAGTAATTAGTCTATGTCCGTCCCCAGAAACAATCTCTCTGTAGCTTTGTCAAAATTAGTTAAACGGATGAACCGTGAAAAACAAGCAGACCAAACATACAGACACTCGCATTTATAATATTAGAATGGATTTTAGTACATATAATGAACATTCTATCGAAACCATAAAAAAAGTAGGTATACCTAAACATTGACTCACGTACCTCAGGGCATCAACTAGTAATAAGCAATTACACAGTACAAACATCCAAATACATGTATGAGCTCTTGACACGGAACTGAACAAATAGATCGAAATAACGTAAGACTAAACACAAACACCGATCTTCATATACAAACAACATATCGTATTGTGAACTGTCCACGCTATGTCTTCCCAGGACCAACAAATTTGCGAATGCCACCAAAAAAACGATTCTCACCCTTATTCCTAAAGCAATAAGGTAAATGTACCTGTTGTTGGCACGCGGATTTTTCAAAGCGAAATTTTAGAACACGACTGCACGACATGTGTCATCACATCATGTCAATGGAGGGATTATGATAACCATCGTACGGATGCCATCTAGCTTGAGGGAATCACCCTTTGCGATCTCAACATCTACGTCGAAACAATAGAAAACAACTCTAGCGTGATCACAAGTGATTCTCAACTTAAATACTAGGTAACTAGAGTCGTTATTTGTGTGGTGGTTCGATATATGCCGCGAGGGTGATCCTGAAAAGACAATTTAACCCTAAAAAATGGTGCACGGACATTAATCCGCATGTAATATCGCAAATTTGTCATCGCTCCGGCGAACGGCCCTGGCCCATCTGTCATAGTGAACGCAATTCGATTTGCCGCTATTAGAGACGCTACGATGACGTCGAATGTACGCCACTTATGATTACAGGCGAAACCAATAAAAGGCCCACTTGATGAAAACGTACGATGAATGTTGTGAATTTTTAATTTCATTTTGCAAAACTGTATTATAGGCTTGCGCTTGACTGCCATCACACCAAACAGAGTAATGATGCAGCCTAAAGTGAAGCGCGCCTGCCTAGAAGGTGCCTATTCGCTCTTCTTTTGAAGGTACCAGTATCATAGCTAGTGGGAAAATGGAAGCCGGAAAGGGCATCCCAGATTCTAGAAGTGTATATTTTAATTTCTAGCATATTTAAAAAAATAGGTAGGTAAAACTCATGAGTAGTTCCATTGAAGGTAACTAGTCAGTGGTTAGTCGTTAGTGGTTTAAATGACGCAAAACGACCTTATTTTTATGCAAGTGACAAACTCTTTGTTGAATGAAACTGTGATCTCACCTGATAGTAACTAAGTGATGATGCAATATACGATGGATCGCATTAATATGGAAGAGACGCGGTTCATCTTAAGACTGCTTTATTAATCGCTTACAATCATGTAAGATCTTAATTAATTGCAAATCTGTTATTCTATTTTCTTATGTTTGTTCTATTTCTAAAGCCTCTGACAGGAGTATTTTCCGGTGTTAAAGCATCTTTAAATTAAAATAAAAACTGGCAAAGAGGAGCTTGAGGAATTTAGGCATAAGTGAAAACTTCAAGATCGTGTCAATGTTAATAGTATTTGGAGCACCGATACATGTAAAAACTATACTAATGTTAATGATTTTCATTTACAAATTATGAAATTTAAATATTCGATACTACAGTTCATTTGACAATCGAAAAAACACCACTGTTACTTCGGTCGACAGTCACCACTGACTGCCATTTTTTTGTATTTTCAATTTATACAACCAGCTCAATTTTTGGAAAAACATAATAAATATAAAACAAAAGAATATCGTGAAAGAATATTGTGAATTTTTACACTAACAAGTTTATTAATCCAGTCGTTTAAAAATTTAAATCATGAACAAGAAACTTGAGCGTTAAATTGAATGATAATTCGATAAGGCTATTAACATAAATCCACAAATCATTACCACTCGTAGCTGCCCCCAGTCAATAACACCCCAAATATTATAACAATATTCACATGATATAGCATCAATAAATTGCCCTTTTCGACGAGTTATTCATACTTGCCAGTGTCAGGGGTACAGGGGTAATAAAAAATGTATTACGCGTATCAATGAAGACACGCGTCGCTCATCTTCAGGTGACGGGTCGGTTATTGTTGCATTCACCCTATTACGGGTGGCGGAAATGATTTTTACCCACGGTGGATTAAATTATTTTTTTTGGGGAGTTAACTTAGACCTATTATGTAGAGTTATCTTTCATTTAAACTAGAGTTAATATTTATTAAAAAATCCTTTTTAAAAAGAAATACTATTTTTACGCAACTGCCCAAAAAAGGAATCGTAATTTCTATTTTAACCTGTATTTGAGCAAATAAAATGATTTGATTTGAATGTAAGGGTTCGAGTATGTATGTGAGTTTTTTGATTCCACCAAAACTCCTAAAAGCCTGCAAAGATTTGGATGTGTGAGATATTGTAAGAATCCTTCCGTCATCCCAAGTGACATTCGCTATAAATTTTTTGAAAAAATTTCTATATACCGGCTTCGAAGGCTTTTGATCGCGTGAATCATGAACTGTTGTGTTTAAAACTTGCTGCACATGGTATCCATGGTAATTTGCTCAGATGGATAAAGTCTTATCTCACGAGACGCAGCCAAATCGTTGCTTTGAAGGGATATCTCTCAGCTGCTGCTCTTGTTCCGTCTGGCGTACCGCAGGGCTCGCATCTTGGACCTCTTCTGTTTATTATTTTTATAAATGATATTAAGAAAGCTATAAGCAATGAATGTCTTTTATATGCTGATGATTTAAAAATTTTCAGTGAGGTCACAAGCATTGAACAGTGTGTAGCTCTACAAAATGATTTGCATAGGGTGACGGAATGGTGCTTTAAGAACCATATGACACTAAACGCCAATAAATGCCAAGTAATAACTTTCTCTTCCAAAAAACATAACATTCTATATGAGTACAAGGTGGACCAATGTACACTAGAACGTAGGAACTTGGTAAAGGATCTGGGTGTACTCATGGACAGTAAACTCACATTTCGGGATCATTATGACCATATAATTAAAAAAGGTAATCAAATGCTTGGCTTTGTGTTAAGGAACACTGCAGACTTCAAAAATCCAAATACCTTGCTAATCATATATAACTGTTTCGTAAGGAGCGTAGTTGAATATGCATCTGTAATCTGGTCACCTTTTTATAAAATTCATTCAGACCGCATTGAGCGAGTTCAACGACGCTGCCTCAGAACTTTGGCTTGGCGAAATGGTCGGTATCGTCCTCTGAATAGTTATTCCCGTAGGTTACAGTATTACAAGGTTGATTCCTTAAGAGTGCGCAGAGACATTTCATTGCTGGCATACTTATATAAGATCCTGCACTCACATATTGATTCTCCTGTGCTACTGTCTTTGATTGACATTAATATTAGATATCGGAGTCGCTATCCGGGGAATTGTAAGACGTTTTCTCTCAACGTATATAAAAATAATACCTCCTTTTTTAACCCAATAGTTAGAATGTGTAGATTTTATAATGAGTTGGTCTCCACTAACGATATTGATATATTTAATAGCAAAGCTACTGTGTTTATTAAATCTATCCGAAGCTGTGATGCTCTAAATAATATATAATAATATCTCAATAGTTCTACTAATGTCTTAGTTTTTAGGTTAAGTTATTTACTTAAGTTTAAATGTTACGATACAATTAATTTATTTTCGATTTTTGGTATTGTTTAGTTCTGTTTTCTAGTTTTCTAAAATTTTAGTTTTTTGTGTATAGCTGTTCTAAGCGACACGTCCATTATGTTATTGACTGCATATGTACACACTTTTTTTTGGAGAGTGGCTAGTTTTTTTTTCATGGCTTTATTGTAATATTGTATTATTATTGTCATTATCTGTATTGTGTGCTTAATAAACAAAAACAAAACTATAAACATATTATGTGAAAATTTATACTTTTTTTACTTCATTTTTCGGCAGAGCCGTCCTGTTTTTTTTTAGTTGAGTACAGTATGATTTTTGACAATTATTATCAAACAGCTAAAAACGTTAAAAAAAATGATTACTGCACTGCACAAGGGTTGTTTTTCGAAAGCTAAGCTCTTTTTCGTGCTCCTCTAATTAGTTTCGTTCCGTATGTACTTGTAGTTTGAGACACGTGTGTGCCGGTTGATGACAGTTGAAATGACCGTGTACACATTGTATTTAACTACGTACTATTTATCTATTCTGAGACTACGTACAGTCTATCTGTACATCGCTAAAAGTTCCTTTGTTTATATTATAGGCTACTAATGAATAGGTAAAAGTTATAAAAAAACCGTAATTACAGAGGGTTTTTTCGTAAGCTAAGCTCTTTTTCGTGCTAGTCTTATTAGGTTTTACTGCGCGTGAACGTAAGTCTGAACACGTGTGTGCCGGTTGATGACAGTTGAAAAAATCGGCCAAGTGCGAGTCAGACTCGTGCACCGAGGGTTCCATACTCGGGTATTTTTTTTCCGACATTTTGCACGATAAATCAAAAACTATAACGCAAACAAACAAATAAACAAAATCTGTTTTAGAATGTACAGATAAATCCCTTTCATATGATACCTCACTTGGTAAAGTTATCTTACTTTGAGAATTGAAACACATTTTAATTTTTTTTTAATGATGTAAACACAAATTCACGATTTTCAAATTTATTCCTTTACTTGTGCTATAAGACCTACCTACCTGCCAAATTTCATGATTCTAGGTCAACTGGAAGTACCCTATAGGTTTTCTTGACAGATACGACAGACGGACGGACGGACAGACAGACAGGCAGACAGACATACAGACAGAACCCTAAAAACCGTGTTCACATTCAACATTTCTAATATAACGTGTTCTCTTTTTGGACACTGATTAGTACCTTTACCCTAAACTAACGATGCTTCGGAAGCTTTTTACTGAGAAATTAATTTATCTTTAAATTATGTCTTGATTTTGAAAGTTAGATTAAATAAAATATTTTTTAACGTTTCTTTAGTTTCTTTGGGCCCGGTCGCTGACGTGTGCAATAACCGTGTACACATTTTTCTAAAAAAATATGTGAATTAGTGATGAATATTAATGTTTATGGTAAACACAGTAATTATGTCTTTTTAATTTTGGTCCAACGAAACAAAAAGAGTGAATTAATTTGCAATTTTTTCGTACTTGTCAAGAATAAAGGTGGCAACATAAAAAACCTGGTCAAGTGCGTGTTAGATTCGCGCACTGATGGTTCCGTACCTTTCAGGATACGAAGAATTATTTATCTGGTAAAAATATTCAACTAAGGTATGTAATATAAGGTTATGTACCTTAAAAACAAAAAAAAATCTGGATGGCGTTACAAAATATTATCAATTATCTAAAAGAATTTGTACTTGTCAACTACATTTGCCAAAATCTGGGCAAAAGCAATATACATAATATTATTGTTAGGTATTATGTACTCGATACGTTATAACCTAACCCAGGACTAACCAACACCTAGGTTCTAAATATAAAGCTAGTCGTCGACCATTAACCCGCGGTGTCCGGTTAGACAAAAACCGTCGACGCTGTCTGAATAACGATGTCTTCCGCCTCGGTTCCGTCTCACGAGCGCCGATGTAAAGATTAGGGCATACGTGGGAAAAATTCGCTGCGTAATGCGTTGTCACAAAGTCAAAATAAAACGAAGAACATCAGAAAGAAAGAAAAAAATCTTCTGCACAAAAATAACTTCTGTTTGTTCAAAAACTTTTACTTGTTTAAAAGCCGATTTATTTAAATACTAGAGGATGCCCGCGACTTCGACCGCGTGGATGTAGGTTTTTGAAGATCCCGTGGGAATTGTTTGGTTTTCCGGGATAAAAAGTTGTCTATGTCAATAACATGGACGCAAGCTACCTCGGTACCTTTCATACAAATCGGTTGAGCGGATGGGTCTTTAGGAATCCCGTGAGAACTCTTTGATTTTCCGGGATAAAAAGTAGCCTATGTCCGTCCCCGGGATATAAGCTAACTCTGTACCTTTGTAAACTGTTGGGCCGTGAAAAGGTAGCAGACAGACAGACAGACACACTTTCGCATTTATAATATTAGTATGGATCTTGTTGCTTAGTTACACGGAGTAACTGGACATTATATTCAAAATTATTTAAAAGTGCATAATTTAAATGCACGCAAAGTAAAATAGAATCTCTTTAGACTGTAATAGTATACTGTGCGAATAGTTTAGTAAACCTTTTCTTACTCTATTGTCTTAAACATTCCTAAGAATATACTAGTATTTAATGAACAAAGTTTTCTGTTAAAAATTATCTTTTTACTAAGTATTGTGTCTAGTTTTAATTCCAAGCTTTTGTTTAGAACAAGCTCGCTTAGTAACCCTCCGCTAACAATAGAAAGTGAAGCTACGAGCAATGAAGCAAGCTTTAATAAGGAAAATAGGAACTTAATTAAAAGTCCTGTTCATTTCTGTTTTGATTTTATACTATCATTTTACGAAACTAAAAATGAAATGATTACTGAACGTTTTTGTTTATTTCAGTACAATCTTTCCTTTGTTTCAAAAATGTGACAATTTTTAAAGATTTTGGCTGTACAAATATCTTGTAAAATCAACCGTAACTGGTTGGTTTCTCTGTACCTATCAACCCACTAAAATGGGTATATGAAAATATATGCTTGTGCGTATTTTATCATGTACGAAGAAGTATCATGATTGATCAAGAGAAAAATTCACCACCTGCTTTTTTACACAGAAATCTGTGACTTGTGGTTTCATACAATTTCCATTTATACCTATGTTTCAGAATTCTTAGGTAAAATCGCGCGTAGAAATTTCGCAGTCTAGTCTTACTCTGAATATCTTAACTATGTTTTGTATGTTTCCGGCGATGTGCACTTAGCTTTAGCATCCGCTAAGCGCAGACACATCGTCGCCTCACCAGTTAACGCGTTGTCGGTGTTTTAACACGGCTTGATTGACTTCCGATTACAAGGATTAGAACTGTACAATGTACATACTGATTGCATACATTATGTTTGGGTAATGGGTATACGCAAGAAGTTGACCACTATGTGATAATAACTGGTTTTTAATTTAAAAATACTAACCATACGCCTGGCTTTGCTCGGGTGAATTTTGATCTTACCTACATCTACATATATACATAAATAAATATAGCCTCATAATAGTTACTTCTGGATAAACTAGCTTTCTGATTTTTCTAGTTTATCGATTACAAACGAAAAAAATCTTTCCTCTTAATAATATTAGTACTTAGATATAGATGAAACGTGGGCCCCTAGGTACGTGACGAGTCAACTTTCGCATTAATTACAGGATTAGTAGGAATGGATACGGAAATTATCGATTATTGTTTAGCATTTTTTTAGACTTTTAATTTTTCTGAAGGGCGCCTTAACAATAAAAAAATATGCGTAGATTTGTAAGAGTAGGAGAACTTGCTCCAATAAAATTCACGCCGTTGTTATTATTCATCACAGTTTATTATCAATCTTTAACCATCTTTAATATTACTTTTATCCTAATAAACCTTTACAAATACTTTTGAATCATTAAATGAATCTACCACTGGTTCGGAACGCCTTTCCCACCGAGAAGAACCAGCAAGAAACTCAGCGGTTGCTCTTTTCAAAGATTCGATTTACAATAAGATTCAATTTACAATATTTTAACCGAAATTACATTTAACCGTCAAACTAAAACAAACAAATTGAAAGAAGTTAAGAAACTCAACATTTAAACCAAAGTTACAATTAACTGTCAAACTAAACCGAATAAATTAAACAAGTAGAGAAATTCAACGTGTTATCACTTCGACTGTCGATAATAGAATGCCGCTCCGCTGGACCGCTTCGCTTTTAAATACTATCGTGGCGGTGGGGTTCGGAAACGTCGACGACGTACGATCCGTCATTGAGGATTCTACTCGTCATTCGATCTATGAATTACGTGTTTCATTATTGCGCCGATAGATTTTTGTTATCCTAGATAAATAACCTAAACCTAGTAACCTACATGTTCAATCTCACTCAGTTCAAACGGTAAACCTTGAGACTTCTTACCTAAATCTACATTTTAGGCTTGCGACTATAAATTACAGTTGCCATGCGTTGCTTAAATATAATGGGGACATTCCTACTTCGATTTGAATCGTCTCATTCTATGCAGTAGGTGATATAGGTAGGTGTGTTTTAAGTATTGTTTAAATGCGTTTAGTAAGACTTTATATTATTTTTTTTTTTTAAATATTAGCCATGCTAATCACGACTAAAACTCCCCTTTCCCCTCCAATGAAGCGTAAAGCTTGTGCCAGGAGTGGGTACGACAATAGTGCAACGGGTGGGATTTGAACCGCCGACCTTTCGGAATTCAGTCCGCTCCTCAACCGTTGAGCTATTGAGGCTTATGATTAATTAATGTCATTGAAAGATTTTAATTACGCAAGTGGCTTTAATTACTACACCCATACTAATATTATACATGCGAAAGTGTATGTGTCTGTTTCTGTCTGTCTGCTAGCTTTTCACGGCCCATCTGTTTAACCTATTTGGACGAAATTTGGTACGGATAAAGTGTGCATCCAGTACTTTTTGTTCCGGTAAATTAAAAAGTTACCACGGGAAAACCTAAATCCACGCTTACAAATTCGCGGGCCTCACATATTTCAGAACTAGATGATGCCCGTGACTTCGTCCTCGTGGATGTAGGTTTTTCAAAAATCCCGTGGGAACTCTTTGATTTTCCGGGATAAAAGTAGCCTATGTAAATTTCCGGGACGCAAGCTACTAAAGATACCAATCGGTGAAACAGATAGGTCTTTAAGAATCCCGAGAGAACTCATTGATTTTCCGGGATAATACGTAACCTATGTCCGTCTCCGGGATGTAAGCTAACCTAGTCCTAACTGTACCAAATTTCATCAAAATCGGTTAAATTGCTGGGCTGTGAAAGCTGACAGACAGACAGACACACTTTCGCATTTGTAATATTAGTACATATGGATAATTTTCAGTATATTATGGTCACCTTACACTAGTCAGACGAAGGCGGTGAATTTTTGATGCGCAGACAGAGCGCTTTTAGCGAGGGATTAAAGATGTACTTCGGACGGTTGTATGTGAGTGCTCAGATACAAGATTTATATTTTAAACGTACTTAAACGAGTATGTTATATTATAATATTACTCACGACTCCTTGTTTAATGTTTTACGGCGGCGATACCATATGCTCGACAAGTTAGATTAATTTAACCTGATGCCCGCAATTGATGATTTCGTGAACAAGATGGTGAAATGTATTATTGCCAAAACGTACATTTTGCATTTTTTTTCCGTCGTGTACAAATGGGACTAGTCACTGGGTCCATACATTCGAAGCTTTGATATTATAATCGTAGCTTTAGGATAGAGCAAGAAATAAAAAGTGAATTTGCTTGAATGAACCTCAAAACGCTTCGATTCTTGGTCCCATCCCTGTAATCTAAAAATAGCATACATATATTACATATATTATTTAAAAAAAAGAGTTGGTTCTTTTTACGTCTGAGCAAGGTCTGAGCTTGATTTATTAGATACACATTTACGTATCAAGAATTCAAGAACTAGCTATAACTTATGCACTAAATACCTAGCCTTACTAGGGTAGTGTTTATATGTTTGTGATACCTGCGGCCAATCGATCAATAAACATGACTCTTTAACCATAATCCTCTAACACCTCATTATGCCATAAAGAATCGCAATTAATATTCACGATCGGCCATTTTGCGTATCTCAGTAGCTTAACTCCGCCCACTTTTGATATTAGAATAAAATTATAGTACCCAAGCGGTCTAAAGGTGTTATCAGACGGTTCACTCGAGTGATTGATTCATTTTGTTAACCCCCGACCCAAAAAGAGGGGTGTTAGGTATAAGTTTGACGTGTGTACTGTGTATCTGTCTGTGGCATCGTATCTCCTAAGCTAATGAACCGATTTTAATTTAGTTTTTTTTTTTTGTTTGAAAGGTGGCTTGATCGAGAGTGTTCTTAGTTATAATCCAAGAAAATCGTTTCAGCCGTTTGAAAGTTATCAGCTCTTTTCTAGTTTCTGTAACCTTCACTTTCGGAGGTGTTATAAATTTTTAACTTACACTTGTAATATCATTTTGTTGCATGCCTACACAGACAGAATATATATTTTACTACGCGGTGTCGTCCCCTTTTGCTACGGAACGCGCGATAAAATGATCTAGCTTGAGTGAAAGTTCTCTTTGTATTCAGAGTTCAGATGTTTCATTTTTCGTTCATTCGCATCTCGAGTGAATGCATTCGTCACTTTTGAATCATTTTGTGCTCAAACGAACGTGAACAAAAAATTAACCGTCTGATATCCCTTAACGGATGCTTAACTATGTATTATCTAACGATTTATCTATACAAACCGATTATAACCTTATTTTTTAGATCATAAAGTTCAAAGTGGAATGAAGGGTTGTAATAAAATAATTGTCGATGTCGCAGTTTTTAGCAAATAGCCTTAATTAATGCGGTCCTTTTTTTCGAGCGCAGGTTTTTTTATGCGTCCACGTTCTCTATTTGGTTTTTTTAAGTGGTAGATACGATTTTATTTATATTTATGTGATTTTTTTTCTCTCTCGTCTGGCTTTACAAAGATTAGCCAATGTCAAGTTTGTAGTTATTTGTAACAAGTTAGTTAAAGTATACAAGTATGGACCCCGTCTGTGCCGGCGCTTGCCGACATACGCACGGTACCCCCTTAGAGCGCTTTCCAGTCAGTTTTAACAAAAAAAAAAAAACACTCCAAAAAGGTAGAGCACTCCCGCCAGCTAACACCAACACAGACGAAGTCCTATTTATGTGATTCCCTTTTCAATTAATAAATGTAATCAAAGTAATCTACTTTTTTTTTGTTTTTATTCAGATTCAAGTTAGCTCTTAACTGCAATCCACCTGGTGGTCAGCGATGATGCAGTCTAAGATGGAAGCGGGCTAACCTGGAAGGGGTATGGTAGTTTTTATTGAACCCATACCCCTTTGGTTTCTACACGCCATCGTACCAGAACGCTAAATCGCATGGCACGGCTTTACCGGCTATACTGAATAATTAGAGGATGTTTAAAAAATAAATAAAAATAATGATGTATACGTAAAACACTGACCTTTACTTAATAAAGACACGTTTACAGCACAGTTTACAGTATGCAAAGATATGCAGCGAATAATAAAATAGGAATAAATTAACAATTAACACTTGCATACCCAGTATTTACCCGTTTAAATAAATTGTCGTAGTTACAACACTAGTAAATAAAACCCTAGTTTTGTGACAGGGTGCCTGGATTGTGATGTTATCAGCTTCTTGAAGTGTAGCCGTAAGATTGTTCTTTTTTAGGGTTCCGTACCCAAAATGAAAAAAGAAATCCTTATACATATTAGGTTCGCTTCGTTAACCGTCTGTCTTGAAGACTTTTGCCTATGCAAATAACAAAGATTTATTTATTTATTTATTTATTAGGACACCAGAAAATTATAATATCGATACATTCTTAAATCTATAAATACACACACACACATTATTAGATACATAACTTATTAATTAGGTGTCACAACACTTATAAGATATTATAAATATTAAGATTAAGATATTATAGATATTATTAAGATCTCCAGATAGGCAAAGCTCATGTACCTAGTTGTATTTTAACAAGTGTAAATTAAAAATTTATAACACCCCCCGACAAGTGAAGGTTACAGTAACAAGAAAAAAGCTGATAACTTTCAAACGGCTGAACCGATTTTCTTGGATGATAGCTAAGAACACTCGATCAAGCCACCTTTCAAACAAAAAAAAACTAAATTAAAATCGGTTCATTTGTTTAGGCGCTACGATGCCACAGACAGATACACAGATACACACGTCAAACTTATAACACCCCTCTTTTTGGGTCGGGGGTTAAAAAGTGAAGTCAGATTCGTCTGCTTATATTATGTGTAACATCCATGCACGTAGGTATCCTAGTGGCACATACTCGTACTACGTAGTGTTTACGCACCTTTGGGTAAAACTAAACCTGCGAGCAGAGCATGCTTCAAAATAATATGGCGGCCTATAGAAAAATTACTCGTCTAGTATTCAAAATATTACTCGTCTATAGAAGTTGTTGGTAAGTAAAGATAACAATATATCGTCAGGTGTAAAACCATATAAAACAAAGAAAAACTTAGGCTCACTTACCATGTCGAGATAGTAATCTTGAAACAGGGTTGCAAGATCTGTGTGATCAATAATAATCTAAAGTTCAGATAAATTGCCGACTTCAGTAATATGAAAAGCTAATTTATAATAAGCTCTAGAATCTAGATATATATTTATTGCGCTAACAGTATTTTTTATTTTGGATCGATTTTTTTTACACTGAAAAAATAAAAAAATCGGCGATGTAAATAAAAATTCCCGCCTTCTATCTTTGTTGTATCTTATATGTTCTTCTTTTACAACCTCTCCCACTGCCACGGGTCACTGGTAGAGATATCTTATAGAGATCAGAGCTTCCCTGTCCACTTTAAATCGTTTTTAGGGTTCCGTAACTCAAAAGGAAAAACGGAACCCTTATAGGTTCACTTTGTCTGTCTGTCTGTCCGTCCGTCCGTCCGTCATGTCTGTCAAGAAACCTATAGGGTACTCCCCGTTGACCTATCTTTTTACTATTTCAAATGAATATACGAATAAAAAAAAGATTAAATACATAGCCTTGACAGGTATCAATTTTTCGATTGTTTCTGTTACAAAATAAGTTTCATATTGCCTTTTTTTTCATGCAAGCTCATAAGTTGTGTACATACCCTTAGAGATTACCCACGCCACGTTTTTATACGTTCCAATCTACGCTCGGTGTCAAATTAAATACGATACAAAACGTCAGAATTATCTCGGAAATTTTCGTGTATTTGCTTAAGGAGATAGCAAAAAATCCGAGCTTCTTATCCGAATCCTTAAGTAAAGCTTAGTGACACGGTGACAGATAATACGCAAGATAACGTACAGTGTGGCTAGTATGAGTTTTTACTTCTCGCCAACCTTGGTAGAATTCGAGCGTCGAAACACGATAACGTCAGTCCAAAATGGACCTCACAGTGCTTGATTTACAGCCTGTGCAGACGGACGGACTATAATTGTCTGCGGAAGATACAAATGATCATTAAGAAATGCATCGCATAACGCACACAATGGACTAAAAGTACGGCGAAACACCATACTAAAAAGATGAGAGATTTTTATCCCCTGCAGTATTAAATACAGTCTGCGCAATACCTCCGATTTTCAATTCACAATGTTCGGAACGCTAGCTAATGCATAAATGAACTTAAGTCTCAAAGTGAAAAATTTAAGGTCCATTTTACTTTGACGCTTAAGTGTTTCGACGTTCGAATTCTATCAACGTCGACGAGATGTAAAATCTTGTACTAAGGCCACAGGTAGATACAAATAGGTAGAGATTATAAAACACGACTTCAACACCATTCAACTGTTGTGTTTATTGTAATCTAGATAAAAATACATACGTACTTACACTGTTACACTGCACTGGTTCAATGGAATAAGTAGGTATATACTATTCTTAGGGTTCCTCAAAAGGTAAAATGGAACCCTTATAGGATCACTTTGTTTTCTGTCTGTCTGTCCGTCTGTTGTGTCAAGAAAACCTATAAGGTACTTTACTTCCCATTGACTTAGAATCATGAAAGGCAGATAGGTAGGTCTTATACCACAAGTAAAGGAAAAAATCTGAAAAGCGTGAATTTATGTCATTAATGAAAAATAAAATGTGAAATTAAAACTAATAATAATTGTCTTTTGTTTCAGGTATGCATCTTTGAAGCATAACTTGCTTGCTTTTTGGTAAGATTTGTGTAAAATGTTCTAGATTACCTTGTATGTAGGGAGTCAATGCAATAAAAACAATACTCAACCACTTTGTGCATGATAGGGAAAAGGGCTGCGATCTTCGATTTGGGGCCTACCTTTTTTTCCTGTGGAAAATCTGTCATGGCTCATGGATACCACTGGTCATAGTGGTTATGTCGGACTCTTACCGACTAAAAACCTCTCGAAGTTCCATCCTAGGCTTACCTGGTCCAAGGCTTGAACGGAAAAATCTCTCTATTGGCATTTGTATTCTTAGGTTGAGATACACAAAACCTATGGTTATTACTTATTTTTGTATTAAAGACTCAATTAAGTGTTGGAAAATAGAATAACCATTTACTTATACATTTATACCGTAGCAAGTGTGTCCAAAGAAAACATGTATTACTTTCGATTAAAAGAAAGAGTTATTAAGTTTTATTTTCTTCTTCTATACCTGCTAATATTAATATAATTAATTTTGATATTTAATTCTGAATTTAAGCATTTAAAACTTTTTACGACTACGTAAGTTAAAATGGAACTCGAAATAAAACTAACCACTGGTTTGCAGATTATCACTAGTCTTGCAGCCACCCAGCAGCAAACCATTAGATAGGTTACTATTTTACTAAGTAGTAGTTTTATTTATAGGCAATTATTATAATTGAAATAAGCTACTTAAGAATATTAAACCACAAGTGTAAATTAAAAATTTATAACACCCCGACAAAGTATTTGAGTTTTCCAAAACATCATTTTCAATTCAAATAAATAATTATGTATTTAGGCAACGTCCATCTTGACAGCTTGACATTTGTCAATTGACATAATATTATGAACCTAACGGTTATCTAACCTTCTTTTCTACAAGAAAACTAGAAAAGAGCTGATAACTCTTAAACGGCTGAACCAATTTTTTTGGATTATAGCTAAGAACACTCTCGATCAAGCCACCTTTCAAACAAAAAAAAGTAAATTAAAATCGGTTCATTCGTTTAGGCGCTACGATGCCACAGACAGATACACAGATACACAGACACACAGATACACAGATACACACGTCAAACTTATAACTCCCCTCTTTTTGGGTCGGGGGTTAAAAACCAGCAACTTTGTGTCCAGTCTGTATCATGGTACGCGCAAGTTTACGTAAAAGGATAAATCTGGTCAATAAGATGTGACTTTTATACGTGACGATACGGTAACGAACGTTACGATATGGTTAATTTTATTATTCTTATAATATTTACTACAGCAAAGACAGTATAAAGTTTAGTTGTTAGCGAATGGATTTATGCTAAGGTATAAGAATTTTTTTTTATATAATAAAGCTTCACTGACTTGTATCTTCGTAATCTCTATCTATCTCTAAGTAACTTTATTTTTAAAACACGTTTTAAAGAATTCTGAAATCCATGAATTAAAAAGAGAGTAAAAGCTCGTTCACACAGGCTGCGTAAGCGTTGACGTAGCGCGTACCTGCGAACTGTATGAAACATGGCTCACCGCTTGAGTAAAGCGTGGACGTATGCGTAACCCGCTGGGCGATTCAGAACACCCGATTCGGTAAGTTATCGTTCGATAACGTTCGTTTTTCATTGAAAAATACATCTTATCGAACGATAACTTACCGAATCGAATGTTCTGAATCGCCCTGCAGGTGTGTTAGCGGTATACGCGCGTCACTACGCACGTGTCACGTGTACGTGCTTGGTGTGAATCGGCCTTAAATGTTTTTAAGTCAATCAAAATATTTGCGTAGCATTTTAATCATTAATATTTAATTTACATTCATTGTTTCTTAATCTTTATCATTATTCCTTTTAAAATACTCTTTGTTTCGTAGAACACGAGCAAACATAACTTAGCATAATAACATGATTAGAATAATTCAGTGATTCTTTTATTACTTGTCCCTTATTTGATTTACCAAACTATGATTCATCTTGTCTAGTATAGTTACCAAAACATTTCAATTTACATATTTTGCATTACCATTAATAAACTTGCATGTTCTGAATATAATGAAATGACTGATTTATCAAAGTAGCGTTGCGTGGTTTTATGGATAAGTGTGATCTATTTAATTTTAATCGCATCGTAATCGTATCGTGCTATATAAAATAGGTTTTAATATAAATTGCAAATCACATCTCGTCTGCCGCACGTGAGGTTTGTCGCCCACTTCACGGCTCGAATCTATGCATCTCAGATTATCTTCTTATTTACTATTTTACACAATGCACACGTAACTAGTGCCCAGAAGGT
Organism: Maniola jurtina; assembly: GCF_905333055.1. NCBI lineage: Eukaryota > Metazoa > Arthropoda > Insecta > Lepidoptera > Nymphalidae > Maniola > Maniola jurtina. Next base: position 3,557,817 of record NC_060051.1, read on the forward strand.
TTTATAATTTTGTTTTTAACCTCCAACCCAAAAAGAGGGGTGTTATAAGTTTGACGTGTGTATCTGTGTACCTAACTGTCTGTGGTATCGTAGCTCCTTAACTAATGAACCGATTTTAATTTAGTTGTTTTTTTTGTTTGAAAGGTGGCTTGATCGAGAGTGTTCTTAGCTGTAATCCGAGAAAATCGGTTCAGCCGTTTGAAAGTTATCAGCTCTTTTCTAGTTACTGTAACCTTCACTTGTCGGTGGTGTTATAAATTTTTAATTTACACTTGTATGGTATGTATATTGTTAGTAAAATGTGAAAAGTAATTGGGTATAAAACTATAAATATGTAATGAAAATGACTTTTTTGCGACAAGATGATTTTCAATCATTTTATTGCTTTACTAAGACACCACGCCATCACACTCGGCCTTTGAAAATGTACTTTTTCAAATTAACTTTTCATAATATCAAATTTCAATTACGAATACATTACAATTGCTAGAATTTTGAAATAATTATGTTAGTAAAATATAATTGAAATACAATAGTTTGGAGAGTGAAATACGTATACATAACTATGTCACTGAAAAAAATAGCAAGGAATAAAAACGAACCCGCAATAAAAATATCAAAACAAGGGCAAAGGTTAAACGTAATTCATGTAGACATCAAAGAAAACGCTCTAATTTGAATAGATTAGTAGCATGCAAATTGGTTGATAATATCGTGTCATGTGAAGGGACACTCCAATGTTTTATTTATGGAGGGGGAAGGAACTAATGCATTGGGTGGGATTGGATGTCTCTCATATTATCATTTACTAGCTGATGCCCGCGACTTCGTTCGCGTAGATATAGGTTTTTAAAAATCCCGTGGGAACTCATTGAGTTTCCGGGATAAAAAGTAGCCTATGTGTTAATCCATGGTATAATCTATCTCCATTCCAAACAGCCAAGTCCTTCCAGTAGTTTTTGCGCGAAAGAGTGACAAAGATACACACATACATACCTACATACACACAAACTTTGGTCTTTATTATATTAGTGTGATGCTATGTATTAAAATTTTATTAAAAATCATTGTGTTTTTGGAAATTACCCATTGTCGTGATGGGGTTTATTACTGAAATTGAAATCTGTATTTTTAGGGTTCCGTATATCCGAAGGGTGCCAAACGGGACCCTATTACTAAACCTCCGCTGTCCGTCCGTCTGTCTGTCAACGGGCTATATATCTCGTGATCCGTAAATGTAAATTAGAAATTTTCACAGAGGTGTATTTTCTATTGCGCTATAACAACAAATAATAAAAAATTCAAAATGGCTGCCATGAAAAAAATATGTGTTTTTTTTTGTAGATTCATTGGATGAAGGGTATACGAACGCATAGACAAACAAACAAAAATACATTTATTTTTATACTGGTTAGAAAATAGATATACCTAATGCGTAAAACATGAGTTTTAGTAAATTTTTTTTCTAATGGCTCGGATCAGGTCTCTAACAATGAAAAATATACGACGATTAACATGTCAAAAGACTAGAATTGTGTACATATTTAGTTTAGTGTTACTTAAAACATTTGTTTTTTCGTATTTTTCTATTTTTAACCGAATGAAAATACCTACATTCATTTTATTTTTGGTTTGAATTACCAATACTACACTCGTAAATGTAAGTCGCAACCATGACCAAGAAGATCTATGAGAAAAGATCCGAAGTTTAAGAACGTGGTTATCTATCTTTGTACACTTTTCTTGCCTCTCAGAGCGTCACCAAACTAGGTCAGTAAATTGTAATTATCTGTCTAATTTTCATATCTGGTTCGAAGGACTAAACCAACCTTTACACCTCAAAAGCATTGCCTAAATAGGTTGGCGTATTAGACGTCCACTGCTGGGCATAGGTCTCTTTTAGGTCGCTACTCTAGTAACTTGGAACCCAAAAGGAGGGTTTTCGAACTACATCCCCTGCCCCTTGCCACTTCAGCTTCTTTACCCAAGTAGGTAACTGTCGTAGATTATAATGAGCTATTAAATTTTCATATCCGGCTCGAAGGACCAAACCGAACCCTTATAGTAAGTAATAGAACGCGTCACCCGCAGTAATTCCTGAAAACGTCTATCATTTAACTAGAAAACAAAGCTAAGCGCCGGTTAGCCAGCTTTCGTTCGCAGACGCCGGCGGCGCACTTCAAAGGGAGAAACCGCAACCCCCCTCCTGGCCCCTGTAACCCCCCCGTGCCCGGAGGCCGCGGCTGACAGGCGTTTGTGTGTATTGTATTTCGGGAACCGATCGCTGTTTATTTACCTACGCTTATTCACAGGTGGTTAATGCGCAATTAATTTTAATGGTCGCCAAGTTACGCTGATTTTTGTGTCAATAATTAATTAATTGGCGTGTTTTTGTTTTTACATCATTAACGGGTTAGTGCGTTTTATTTTTAAACAGGGCGTTTTATATGAAATTCACAAAAATTCAATTTTTGTGAATTTTGAATGAAATGCGTGAACGTGATTGAAACCAATAAACCAACTAATAAACACACTTTCGCATAATTACAATATGGGTACTGATAGCCTCAACGTATTTTTACTTTTTAACTTCCGACCCAAAAAGAGGGATATTATAAGTTTGACGTGTGTATCTGTGTATCTGTCTGCGGCATCGTAGCTCCTAATTAACCGATTTTAATTAAGTTTTTTTTTTGTTTGAAAGGTGGCTTGATCGAGAGTGTTCCTAGCTATAATCCAAGAAAATCGGTTCTGCCGTTTGAAAGTTATCAGATCTTTTCTAGTTACTGTAACCTTCACTTGTCCAGGGTGTTATAAATTTTTGATTTGCACTTGTTAAATATTGTTTTTTGTGGATGGCAAATCTAAAAATTCTTTCAGAACTATTATTATAAAAGCGAATATCCCGGAGTGATCCGTTGCTCATTCCGGAGATATTGGAGGACTAAACAACAAACAAACACACTTTTGCATTTATAATATGGGTAGTGATAACTTTAGCTGTCATAGGGCAGTAAATTTGTATGTGTTACTCGTCCATGTTGAGTTTACTTAAGACTAGCTGATGCCCGCAGCTTCGCCCGCGTGGATTGGTCAGATCCCCTGCAGCATCAGGATTGAGGAGTTGGACTCCAAATTTTTTATGAAACAATGTCGCAAAGTTCCTCTATCGATTAAAAAAGAAATGACGCAAATCGGTTCAGAAATCTCGGAGATTTCGGTGTACATAGGTAGAAAAACACAACTCCCTTTTTAAAAGTCGGTTAAAAAAGTAGCCTATTTTACGCCCTGGTCAATCCTCTACTTGCCTGTGAAAGTCCCGTCAAAATCGGTTCAGCCGTTCCAAAGATTAGCCTTTTCAAACAGACAGACAGACAGACAGACAGACAGACAGACAGACAGACAAAAATTTTAAAAACGTGTGATTCAGTTATGGTATCGTTCAAATAACCATATGAGCTTAATATGAGGTAGTTATTTCGAAATTACAGACAGACACTCCAATTTTATTTATTAGTATAGATTATGAATTTTAAAGCCATGCAGACCACGCATACGTATCGCGCGATTGAGTTGCCCACCAACGTAGCCGTCTTTTGAACACAGGCTTAGAAAAACACGTTCAGAAAAAAATGTTTGAAATGACAATATCCGTGGCATTCGTCAAACAATAAAAGGGAGTGTGCGTTCGAATTTTAATGGCACAGGACGCTCTATGAGATTGTTTCCAAACATTGATACACTTACCCCAAGATATCTACAATCAAGGGGTCTTTTTGACCCCTAAGACACGGGCGATCCTAGTTTAGTGGCCTCAGTGCTATATATACATCGGAAAAATTGGAGTTTGACTCTTATAAAATATAATACTAATACCTAACAAAAGATGCACTAAAGTAAATAGCGAGTGACGTACAATTTGTTGCATTTTTAACCCCCGACCCAAAAAATGTGTATCTGTGTATCTGTCGGTGGCATCGTAGCTCCTAAACGAATGAACCGTTTGAAAGGTGGCTTGACCGAGAATGTTCTTAGCTATAATCGAAGAAAATCGGTTCAGCCGTTTGAAAGTTATCAGCTCTTTTCTAGTTTTCTTATAGAGGTTTTTGTGTCGGGGGTTTTTAAATTTTGAGTTATAGTTCATCAGTCTGACCTTATGATTATACGGCCGCTATCGTAGAAAAAATAGAAAAAATGAGCATACTTAATAAAAAAAAAACAATACAATATAATATAAGAGACTCACTGACTGATTTCTCAACTCTCAGCCCAAACCCTTGCATTGAGGTCACTTTCAAAGCAGACAAGGGATGAGGGCGGATTTTTTGAAATTCCCACGGGGTAGGGAATAAAGAGAATTTATATTTTCGCTTTATGAATGTAGCAAAAACTGGTCGAATAATGCTTGGGCGGGTCAGCTTACACTAGAATATGAAGAACTATCTAAATAACATTTAAAGGCGGAAACAAATTATCGGACGCGGCTGACGGACGCGACTGACAGCCGTGACTGTGAAGTGTGCACAGTCTATTGAGACGCGGCTTGCGGACGCGTTCCAATGCTTATTCCACAAAGAACTGTACACGAAGAAACATGTCGAGTAGTGAAAGTGAGGACGATTTTCTCGAATTAGCGGCGGCTGCTATATGTTGTCCACCCAGAAAGAAAATAAAAAGAAACGTTTGGGTCCATGACATAAATAAATATTTCTATTTCCTCCCAGACTTCTTGTTTTTTTGAAGCATTTTTATAGTCCTTTAATTTATAATTATACAGTAATTCCCTACTGCGAACACACTCTATAATTCGTTCGTCCATTTTTACGTACGTACATACGTGCAACCTCTCGCGTAGTCCGCGTCCTTCTGACGAATGGACGTGTCCCGCACCCCGTGCATACCATCATTATCATCCGCGGACGTTTTCGGCTGACAAAAACATCCAGCGCGCCAGATCTCTGTCGGACGTCCGAAAGCTTGAAGGTCGGCCAAGGTTACGTCCACGACTTACGTCCGATAGTTTGAACAGCTCAGTGTACATTCATTATCTAGATATCTATAATCACGGCTGTCAGTCGCGTCCGTCAGCCGCGTTCGATAATTTGTTTCCGCCTTAGTTCTATATCCACGTCACAGGACGCTCAACGAGATTGTTTCGAAATTAAAAAGTGTGCACAAGCGAGAGGGGTGATGCGATGAATAGCCCCCTCTCCCTCCTTCCGGCACGTGGCGATCCTGTCTATGAATATTGATACGACTCATTATACATCGGGTGCTTGAATTTAGTGCTGGAAATTTTGAGTAAGGATTTTGGGATACTTGGAGTTATTCAACTGGAATATACCCCTTTATGCGACGATGTAGGTACGTCATCTTATAATTACTAGCCATTATGCGAAATAAGTGTCCTTTTTTGTCCCCACGAAATTTTCAAAAATGTAAACCCATGTAAACAAAACCGCGGTAATCGGCTAGAAATGCAAAAGTACCTGACTGAAAAACACTGATTTTTTTTAATTTAAATTATTGTGTTAAACGCCTTACCAATAAAAAAAGTGCTATTATGGCGACTTCGTACCGGAAAGCGATCAAGCCACTTTTCAAACAAAAAAACTAAATCAAAATCGGTTCATTAGTTTAGGAGGTACGATGCCACAGACAGATACACAAACACTCAGATACACACGTCAAACTTATAACACCCCTGTTTTTGGGTCGGGGGTTAAAAATGGATGCCGTCGCGCGTCGTTGACGACTACAATGTAAACAATAAGTTATAGTTTATCACAATAAAGCTAATCTGTAAACTTTTGTCGGAAAGTTCTCACCATGAAAAACCACAATTGAAAACAAGTGTAAATTAAAAATTTATAACACCCCCGACAAGTGAAGGTTATATTAACTAGAAAAGAGCTCATAACTTTCAAACGGCTGAACCGATTTTCTTGGATTATAGCTAAGAACCCTCTCGATCAAGCCACCTTTCAAACAAAAAAAAACTAACTTAAAATCGGTTCATTACTTTAGGAGCTACGATGCCACAGACAGATACACAGATACACACGTCAAACTTATAACACCGGTTAAAAACTACACCGACAAACACCGGGTCGGGGGTTAAAAACTACTCAACTCGACATGAACATAAACTAAATAAGCACAATTTAGTCAGCAGACATTCCAAGTCCGTCGATACATCACGCATAACTGGTTGCGAAACTAAATCGCTGCACCCCAGGCACCACGGCCGCACGCTAAACCGTGGTAATGTCTTTATAACTTATAACACCCCTCTTTTTGGATCGGGGGATAAAAATGTAAACAATAAGTTATAGTTTATCACAATAAAGCTAGTCTGTAAACTTTTGTCTGAAAGTTCTCACCATAAAAAACCACAATTAAAAACAAGTGTAAATTAAAAATTTATAACACCCCCGACAAGTGAAGGTTAGAAAAGAGCTCATAACTTTCAAACGGCTGAACCGATTTTCTTGGATTATAGCTAAGAACACTCTCGATCAAGCCACCTTTCAAACAAAAAAAACTAAATTAAAATCGGTTCATTACTTTAGGAGCTACGATGCCACAGACAGATACACAGATACACACGTCAAACTTATAACACCCCTCTTTTTGGGTCGGGGGTTAAAAACTACTCAACTCGACATGAACATAAACTAAACAAGCACAATTTAGTCAGCAGACATTCCAAGTCCGTCAATACATCACGCGTAACTGGTTGCTAAAAGCTGGGACACACCAAACGCGTATGCAGCACGTAAGCGTAGACGTAGCGCGTACCATGACGTTGTAATGTATGGAACTGTATGAGATATGACATACCGCTTGCGTGACGTGAACGTTCGCGTAGACGTAATGCGTGCTGTCATGTCTATGGATTCACGCGCGTGGTCACGTGTACATGCTTGGTGTGAATCGGCCTTAAACTAAATCGCTACACCCCAGGCACCAGGGCCGCACGCTAAACCGTGGTAATGTCTTTATAACCGGTAGCCCACGGCGGTCTTCGGGCACGTCCAATTAGACGTAACCGCCAATTAGGAAATGGCGCCCGACCAGGGCCGTGCCGTTGAATGTATTGCTCTAATTATGATGGCGCAAATAAGTGAGATACACTCATTTGCACATTTCTAAAACTTCATCCTTATATTTCAAAGGAATATAACCTTTTTGCTTATATTTTGCAAAGTCTGCCATCCAAGAATTTTCACGTAGCCTAGTATATAAGTATAGTACAAAAATGTTTTTTATTTGCCTCTATTGTCTTAGAAAGTTTTCGTGGCGCTTATGATACACTATAAATTAATTATCTCTATTTTTAACCCCCGACCCAAAAAGAGGGGTGTTATAAGTTTGACGTGTGTATTTGTGTATCTGTCTGTGGCATCGTAGCTCCTAAACTAATGAACCGATTTGAATTTAGTTTTTTTTTTTTGAAAGGTGGTTTGATCGAGATTGTTCTTAGCTATAATCCAAGAAAATCGGTTCAGCCGTTTGAAAGTTACCAGCTTTTTTCTAGTAACTGTAACCTTCATTTGTCGGGGGTGTTATAAATTTTTTATTTACACTTGAATACTGCATCATTTATATCTAAGTCCATAGAGTAAACCACAGCAATGCCTTTACAACCTACCTATAGCTTTGGAAATCATTCAAGCACGTCCAATTAAACATAACCGCCAATTAGGTAATGCAATGGCGCCCGATCAGGGACCGTGGCCGTGAATATATTTTTATTTATTGACTGGATAATGGACAGCTTCGCCCGCGTGGATTGGTCAAATCCCCTGCAGCATCAGGATTGAGGAGTTGAAATCCAAATTTTTTATTGAACAATGTCGCAAAGTTCCCTTAACGATTAAAAAAATATACGCAAATCGGTTCAGAAATCTCGGAGTTATCAGTGTACATAGGTAGAAAAACACAACTCCATTTTTCAAAGTCGGTTAAAAAAGTAGCCTGTGTTACTCCTTGGTTAATCCTCTACTTGTCTGTGAAAGTCTCGTCAAAATAAGGTTAAGCCATTCCGAAGATTAGCCCGTTCAAACAGACACGACACTTCAATTTTATTTATTAGTTTAGATATAGATTACATACATTGTATTGCTCTAATTATAATCACAATTTTTTTTCATTCCATCAGCCTGTATGCGTCCACTGCTGGACATAGGCCTTTCTAAGAACCACCACCAAACACGGTCCTCTGCCTTCCTCATCCATCCGCTACCCGCCACCTTCTTAAGGTCATCGGTCCAGCGGGCGCACACATCATACATTTTCTTGCTTACACTCATTTATTCTTTCCTCTTCATTTTTTATTTGATGACGTAGAGAAACTCCAAGCATAGGTCTCTCCATCGCCCGCTGAGTAACTGATCTTTCTTATGAGACCCATAGTTAACGACCGTCACTATTCATATACGTGTAATAAATTAAAATAAGGATTTTTACGGTCTACGATTTCTGCAATACCTCTAAAGAATTACAAGATATGGGTGAAGATAAGCGGACCTTATAACATTTATCGTTATATCATCCCCTTATCGGGTGCATTTATCTTGTAGATCTTATCTCTGAGTGCCGTTTACCGAGACCGTTTCAATGAGTGAAAAACTTACACGTTGTTAGTCGATATGAATTATACGTATAACTCCCGTTTCACTGAGACGGTAAACGTATAATAGTTTTTACCCGACTGCGGAAGGGTTATGATTTTAGTAGTCTATGTATGTATGTATGTGTGTATGTGTGTGTGTATGTGGGTGTGTATGTTTGTATCCAGATTCTGTGTGTTGCACCGTAGCGCCTAAACTACTGGGCCGATTTTGATGAATGAGGTGTCAATCGATTCGTCGTAAAGGTCCGGGTGACACAGCCTACATTTTATACGAAAAAATTGACCTAACGGATGTTACATGAAAAAAGTGGGGGTCTCCAAAGTTTTTTTTGCTATTGTATCGAGTGGGGTGTCCAATGGAAGAGGAGAAAATTCTGAGTTCATAAATATAAATGTACTACAACATTAAAATATACCAAGCACCAGAAAAACAATTTTACTATTATATTTCAGCGTTTATTAAGACGATCGCAATCGGGTTTTAGTTTTCAACTTTATCTTGTAGTCTCCAGAGTGAGCTAGAGTGAGAAATCGACATCTGTCAAATAGACTAAGAGCCAGCAATTGCCAGACCTTCATTGATTTATAAAAGCTGCAAGTTGCTCAGCGTATTGTCCCCAACATAAGGAGGAACGACCAGTTTATGAAGTTTGGATCATGGTGGCTTTGGGAGATAACAGGTAACAAGGGTGTAAAAAAAATCACGTTAAAGAAAAATTTAAGGGCTTCTGGCAGGGGTTGCCACGATGCTTTAAGTATCTGGCAATGCATGACGTTATTTCTGATACTATTCCAAAGAAATTATAAAAAAAAAATGACTTTAGGTATACGGTATAGGTTGGCGCTTATATGAAATATAATAAAATATATATCTAGTATTCAATAATACAAGATAATTAATTGAATTAGCGTAATTAATTATGATGAAATTAGCATGAATTAATTATAAGGCAACATTCGAGTTGCAAAATTGTGTTATAAAATTAGTATTTGATTAATATTACCTAATTAATTGCAATTAGTTAAAACTGACGCTGTTTTACCTAATTGCATTGCTAAAATTATTTATTTCGTTTTACAAATGAAGTAGTTTGGACATTTAGGTATTAATAAAGAAAAGGACTATCCCAATATTTTATTGTGTAAGATGTTGTTAAGTGAATGATGTTTCATGCTTCCATCATTATGGGCAATCAGAGAGAAACACTAATGTGTGACCTAAATATAAATTTTACCTATAAAAGTCACCTATAAAGGTGCCTACGCACTCGAACTGAACTGCAGCTGAACTGCGCGTCGCGTCAGCGCCCCGCACGATATTCTCTCCAGTGACGTACGCGCGTCGCGGCTGGAGAGAATATCGTGCGGACTGCGGGGTGCTGACGCGACGCGCAGTTCAGCTGCAGTTCAGTTCGAGTGCGTGGGCACCTTAAAAGCCCAAAATGAAGTGACTTTTTGCAACATTTATAATATAATCCTTTCCTAATTATAACTCTAGTATACATAGTTTTTTTTTTTAAATATTTCCAACAACTTAGACCTTCAGTTTCAATGTTTCTTGTCCCTTTAAAAAGTACTGTCTAAGTTAGAGTGAATAGGCAAACCTCAAAGGCTAGCAAACTCCAATTTACACCTCATCATTGCTTTATTAGATACTGATTATTTTTTTTGGAAATCCACTGGTAACTCTAGATTTTATGGGATAGAAAGTAATATGTCCTTCCTCTTTGTTGCAAGCTATGTCTGTACTAGATTTCGTCAAAATCGGTTTATTGGACGGAACGGATGGGCCGAGAAAAACTACCAGATATAGAAAGACATACTTTCACATCTATAATATTCAAGCATGGAAGTATGGAATTGGATTAGTATGGATGGTTATTATTGTTAGCCAAAATCAAACATTTCCACGGGATCACACTAATATTATAAAGGCGAAAGTTTGTATGTGTGTGTGTGTGTGTGTATGTTTGTTACTCCTTCACGCAAAAACCACTAGACGGATTTGGCTGAATTTCAGAATGGAGATAGATAATATCCTGGATTAGCACATAGGCTACTTTTTATCCCGGAAAATCAAAGAGTTCCCACGGGATTTCAAAAAAACCTAAATGCACGCGGGCGAAGTCGCGGGCATCGGCTAGTTTTTCATAAAATCTAAATTCATGCGGATGAAGTCGCGGGCAATCGTCTAGTGTAGTATATTTCAAGTAGTTGGGTCATTTGCCTTTATAGCCGAGTTTCTCTATCGACTTGTTTTGGATCAGCAGCTGCACTTGATCAATCATTGGCTATCACAAGATAGGCCTGATAACATCATGTTTGTCAGGAAAGTTGTCCAATGAGCTGCTTGTTATATATACAGGGTGATGATTTGGGAGCGGTCAGTGAGGTAATAACTGAACTGTCATGATATAGCCAAAATTAGGTTGATTTTCTGATGCCTAAAATAAGTTAAGAACCATTGTTTAGGCATCTAAGTCTCTTCTCAGAGTGAGAAGGGTTTAGGCCATAGTCTGCCACGCTGGCCCAGTGCGGATTGACAGACTTCACACACTTTGGAGAACATAGAGAACTCTCAGGCATGCAGGTTTCCTCACGATGTTTTCCTTCACCGTTAAAGCAAGTGATATTTAATTGCTTAAAACGCACAAAATTGAAAAGTTAGATGTGCGTGCCTGGGATCGAACCCCCAACTTCCGACTAGGAGCCGGACGTAACCACTAGGCTATCACAGATTTTTTCCCTTTAATCAAACTCTATTTTATTAACCCCCGACCCAAAAAGAGGGGTGTTATAAGTTTGACGTGTGTATCTGTGTATCTGTCTGTGGCATCCTAGCGCCTAAACGAATGAACCGATTTTAATTTAGTTTTTTTTTGTTTGAAAGGTGGCTTGATCGAGAGTGTTCTTAGCTATCATTCAAGAAAATCGGTTCAGCCGTTTGAAAGTTATCAGCTTTTTTCTAGTTACTGTAACCTTCACTTGTCGGGGGTGTTATAAATTTTTAATTTACACGGCATCGTACTGGAACGCCAAATCGCTTGGCAGCACAGCTTTGCATCACGGTACTCGTAGGATGGTAACTAGCCACGACCGTACCCTCCCACCAGACAGAGATGGTTATAAATTCCCAAATTGCTGTCTTATTAAGTTTAAATAAACAATATAATTTAATAAACAAGTATAATTTCGTAATAATTCTGTTTATATTGTCGTGTTACGTTTCGGTACCTTTGTATGACTTCCCTTTGATGTTTAATAATGTCATAATGGCCTCGTTATAGAAGCCTGCGAGGCAAAGAATTGTTCTTTCTCTCGGTTATTTTTCGCTTTTCATTTGAAATTTTATTGGTAGAAAGTGTAATACATACTTCTATTCATTGATTGTAACTTCAGAATTTCTTATATATTTTTGAAGTGAAAATGTGTTGGTTGATTTTCGGATGGGTCAAAACTTCAAGGTCGTGTCGTGCATGTGTTCGGAGAGCCGATAGATGATAAAACTGGTCAAGTTTTTGTTTTGATTTGAAGTGCGAGACGCACTCGCAAACGAAGGGTTCCGTACCATCGTACAAGACATTTTAACATTTTTATGTGCAATTGTGCAAATTAATGACAACAGCGCCTTCTAAATGTGATTTAGTAATTTATTTTTTTCGTGAACATATTTCTTTTTTTGTGTGTAATGTGACCACAAATTCACGGTTTTCGGATTTTTTTCTTAACTTGTTCTGTAAGATCTACCTACCTGCCAAATTTCATGATTCTACTAGGTCAACGGAAAGTACGCTATAGGTTTTCTGTGCAGACACGACAGACAGACAGATAGACAGGCAACAAAGTGATACTATACAGGTTCCGTTTTTCTTTTTGAGTTAATAACTAAACTTGTGTTAATAATGTTAATGTACAAATTACTTTTTGATACTTACTACAATTAGTTTGAAAATCCAAAAAAATAACACTATTAAGTATTTCGTAATTTAAAGTTTTTGGATCACGTTTAGAAAGCACTGAGAGAACAACACCTAAGACAATTGGATTTAGGTTTTTAAATGGGAACTCTTTGATTTTCCCTTATAAAAAGTAGCCTACGTCCTTCCCTAAGATACAAGCTATTCCTGTGTTTTTTTTTTGTCAAAATCGGTTTAACAGATGGGTTGTTAAAAGCAAGCAGACAGATAGACACACTTTCGTATTTATAATATAAGTATGGATATGTGTACAGAAACCTTGTATGATCTTTGTAAGTAGGTAGGTTCAACTTATCATTTTATGCCCAGTCAATCAACGGGCTTCAGGTAGTAACAGTAGTCAATGGCATTATAGTGTTTAATTAATACGGGGGTGCGTCGAGGAGGACTGGGCGGTCCTCTAGTATTTTATTTGGTTAATTAATAAGACCAAATTCAAACAAATCCAACAACTATTGATACACTCAATGCTTTTGCGAGGGATCTGGGGGTTGCAGTTAGGGTTGGCAATTAATAGTAATAATATTTTGTTAGAAATAGTTTAAGAGAAATTGATAGATTTTATTGAAAGCAATTTCGTAATCCATGGTTTTAGAGTTCATTTGTTTTTTTTTTTTTTTTTTAATTTTTTAAAGTAATTCTTGCTCTACTTGACTACCTCATATTACAACAAGTGTAAATTAAAAATTTTCAACACCCCCGACAAATCATTTTCAAATAAATAATTATCTATATCTAGACAACGTCCATCTTGACAGCTTGACATTTGTCAATTGACACTTGAATATTATGAACCTAAGGGTTATCTAACCTTCTTTCCTACAAGAAAACTAGAAAATAGCTGATAACTTTTAAACAGCTGAACCAATTTTTTCGGATTATAGCTAAGAACACTCTCGATCAAGCCACCTTTCAAACAAAAAAAAGTAAATTAAAATCGGTTCATTCGTTTAGGCGCTACGATGCCACAGACAGATACACAGATACACAGACACACAGATACACAGATACACACGTCAAACTTATAACACCCCTCTTTTTGGGTCGGGGGTTAAAAAATACTTACCTATTGTATCATGTTACGTATGTCGTGTCAGACTAAGATTAATAAGAGAAGATTGATGATGATCGATGAGAAGAAAAAAAATATTATAATTTCGAGTCAATTTACCATCAGCCTGTTATATTATAAGGAAGGATATTTCCTTATTAAATTACTATTATAATTTTCTTTACAATATAGCATTCTATGTTAAGTAGATTCCAAGCTTTTTAAACATAAAACTGTATTCACAAGATATCTCACAGACAATACCCCCTATGTTTATTCTAGTCATACCCCAGAAACACCTACGTCCATACCTGAATACGAGAAAAACATTAAACAAACATGTTTAAAAAAACCTGATTAAAAATTCAAGTCACGCGCAGCCCTAACTCGTACACTGGAGAGCAGTAAGGGCCCAAGTTCGATCCCTATTGTGAGGCCCACTTGTTTTTAAGGGCTTGGACAGACAAGTGACGGCAGCGATGCACGATATATAAGTGTGCAGTATTTGTGTGTCTGTCTGTGGCATCGTAGCTCCGAAACGGATGAACCGATTTTGTTTTAGTTTTTTCGATGTTTGAAAGGTGACTATAAATTGTAAAGGTAGGCTTTCGTCAACGTACGCGTCCCGACTGACGCGGCATGCAATACTAATAGTCTGCTAATGGCTAACTTTTCACGTCCCGTTTGTTTAATAGAGTTTGATGAAATTCTGTACAGAAATATCTTGCATCCCAGGCAAGGACAATGGCTACTTTCTATCCCGCACAATGAAAGAGTTTAACGGGATTTAAAAAAAACCTGAATCCACGCCGAAGATGTCGCGAGCATCATCTGCCTAGCACCGATTTTGATTTATAATTTAAGGCAAAGGCAAGGCAATAAAGTTCATGATTCACAGAGATAGCTTGCATCCCGGGGACGGATATAGGATAGTTTTCATCCCGGAAAATCAAAAAGTTCCCACAGGATTTAAACTGAAACTTACGTGGATGAAATTATGGGCGTCCTCTAGTTATTATTACATTTGGAATTTTAGATTACTACTACGCGCCGCATTGGAATCGTTGTCGTTGCGCTTTCTGTCTGCCCAGGGCCTTTTGACCCGAGTTCGGTCCCCATTGTTCACCCACTTGTTTTTAATACGAGGGTATTTTCTATTATTCGTATTGTGAGCGCCGCTGTTTTCGTACGTTGACATGCATTTATTGTGGTTGCATGGACCATGGGGGTGCATGGGCCATGGGGGTGCATGGGACATTTCGTATCATTACCGCTCCCGAGGGAGGTCAAGTGGTTTTCAAATTATCGATGGCATTACTTAACTTTTTTTCTTTTTTTTTTGTTGCTCTATTTTTTTGCAATGTTTTGTACTCTAATGTGGTGTTTTTCTTTTTAACCCCCGACCCAAAAAGAGGGGTGTTATAAGTTTGACGTGTGTATCTGTGTGTCTGTGTATCTGTGTATCTGTGTATCTGTCTGTGGCATCGTAGCGCCTAAACGAATGAACCGATTTTAATTTACTTTTTTTTGTTTGAAAGGTGGCTTGATCGAGAGTGTTCTTAGCTATAATCCAAAAAAATTGGTTCAGCCGTTTAAGAGTTATCAGCTCTTTTCTAGTTGTCTTGTAGAAAAGAAGGTTAGATAACCGTTAGGTTCATAATATTATGTCAATTGACAAATGTCAAGCTATCAAGTTGGACGTTGCCTAAATACATAATTATTTATTTGCATGTTTATTTGAAAATGATGTTTTGGAAAACTCAGATACTTTAGATCGTAGGCGCGGAATAGTCCAAGAAAATCAGTTCAGCCGTGTGAAAGTTATCAGGTCTTTTCGGTCTTTTCTAGTTACTGTACCCTTCACTTGTCGAGGGTGTTATAAATTTTTAATTTACACTTGTTGATAGATTAAGTTTTGCGATAGACTATCATTCTAAGTGCCTAACTGTACTGATGGTACAGATCTAAATGGTATTGATTTAGCGGTTGAAGATCAGAATAGTATTATTATTAATAGTCTGTAACACTGATTTGTAGCGTAGAGGTTTGTGTAACAGACAGACACGCACACTTTTACATGATATCAGCATTAAATACATAATCTGGAAACGTAGTACCTACGTACATTATCCTACATACTAATATTATAAATGCTAAAGTCTATCTGTCTGTCTGCCAGCTTTTCACGGCCTACGAAGAGCAACCGCTGAGTTTCTTGCTGGTTCTCGGTAGGTACGGCATTCTGAACCAATGGTAAATTATTCCGGAAACTGACATATTATACTTAGACAACTTTTTATCCCGAAGGGAATTTAAAAAAAACCTTGATCCACGCGGACAAACATCATCTAGTTAACAGTAATTGAAATGAAACAACAGTTCTATAGCTATATAAAAGCTATGTACCCAAAAAAAATAAAAATTAATCCATGGATATGGGATTGGAACACGAAGCCCATGTAGAACAATGGGACCATTTCCCGTGAATGAGGTATCACTTATTGTTTTTTTAATTGTTTCCTCTGGGCTTCTTATTTTCGCTTTTCGGTACGAGACCAATCATCGGTTTGATTCCGCTGGTAATTTCGCTTTTATCGTGTTCTCTTGCATGTTTTACCAAGGCTTTTTTTAAAAAAAAAAAAATTAAGTATGAGTACCTCATGTATGAAAGAGCTTTATGGTTGCTTTTTACCCGACTACGGCAAAGCCAAAAGGAAGGGTTATGATTTTAGCACTTTATGTATGTATGTTTGTATCCAGATTCTGTGTGTTCCACCGTAGCGCCTAAACTACTGGGCCGATTTTGATGAATGAGGTGTCAATTGATTCGTTGTCTCCAGGATGCAAGATGCATAGAAGAGAATATCTTCTAAGAATCTTTTATTTCGAGGACCAAAAGTAGCCTTTCCCGGGATGCAAGCTATCTCTGTACCAAACGTCATAATCAGTAAAACACATGGGCCTTTGAAAGCTAAACCATAGCAATTGTAATGATAGTACAGATGGAACATCAATTCACTTTGGTTATGCCTCAGTTTAACATGAAGATGGAGGTAGGACAAAAAAAGACTTCCAATTGTACTTAATGTACATTTTCACAAAATAATTTACCTCTTAAAGTAATAGTAAATTCGCAAACCCGAATAAAAAGAGCCGTGTAGAGATAAGTGTAAGTACTAAGTACTAATGCAGTTAAATATTAGTGATTGTGTGTGCGTCTAATAATAAAATTGCATCGTACTTGTCCATGTTGTTGAAAAGAGTAGGTTGTTGGTTGTTAAATGACATATCATTACCACTAATACTAATAATATGAAGAGACCTACGTACATCATAATGTAGGTACTCTACATATGGAACGGTACTCACTTTGATTGTGCCTCCTACGAGTTGAACGGATGAAAATGGAGGTAGGACAAAAAAGCTCCCAGTTGTACTAATATACATTTTCACAAAACAATTTACCTCTAACAGTAATGGCTTTACAATTAAAAACTAGTTAAACAATTCGCCTAACGCCCCCTAAACGCGACTAAAATGAAATGAGACGCATTTTTAATTAAACCCCACCGGATGCCGCCATGTTGGCGCGCATCCGCCGCCGCCATCTTGCGGCGGCCGTTTGACAAATTGGTACGGGAGAGTGACGCGCAATTTTCCCGCTTTTTTCCCGCCCATTGTTCGCTTTTTCCCGACAAAATGAAAAGTCGCGCTATTTGTATTTATTTATTTTTTTCTCCTCTTTTTTTTCGGTGAATGTTACGGTTCACCCGGCGTATTGCGGATTGTTTTGTGCTGTTCATTTCTCAGTGTCGAATTTTTTGAATGTCAGTTTATCTGGATGGTCTATTACGATTGTTCAACGGGTTCACAATTTATAAAGCGCGAGCGATGCGTGCTTATTATAATATCTTCTGTTTTTATGCTCCACTTTGTTATATTACTATTGTTTGATATTTTTTGTAGGTTTTTGGTTATTCAATAAGTAGTCTAGTTAATGAAGGAAATATTAGGAGTAGTGTATTTCCAAACTTTGGAATTTGTGAAAATACAGAGTTGGAATGGATGATGGATGGAATGTGAATGTTATGATTACATTCCATCCATCATACTTCATTCTTCCTCTTAAATATAGACTTTTTCCATCCATCGCTTTTTCGCGACTTTTTTAAGGTCGTCGGTCCAGCAAGCTGGAGGGCGTCCCACAGTGCGCTTACCGGTGCATGGTCTCCACTCCAGAACGCGTCCGCCCCAACGACCATTATCATAACATTCACAGTTGACGTCCCCGCTCCGCAGAAGATCTGACCTCTACAAGTTTCATTGTTAGTGGACACTCAGCATAACTCGGTAATTCATAAAAGTGTGACGCACATTTTCATCGCTTACGTCAGCGTGTGAGTGAAAATACAATTACTATTGATAAGAATGTAACCTTGCCTCACAATCCACAGCTTTATTAAAAGATAAATAAAAGATAAAAGAAGCTTTCCCCTGCGATAGCTTCATAAACTTTTTACTTACATTATTTTTTTACTTTATATATTTTGTCTGGGAGGCTTCGGCCGTGGCTGGTTACCATGGCCAAGCGTTTTAGTGTTCTGGTACGTTGCCTGTAGTAACCGATAAGGGTTAAGTATGGGTTTGATAAAAGCGTCCATACCCTTTCCAAGTTAGCCCGCATCCATCTTAGACTGCATCATCACTTACCATCAGGATGCCATCAAGTCAAATCGCAGTCAAGGACTAACTTGTAATCGATTTAAAAAATACACGTGCTTGGCATTATCGATTAATGGGCAAGTATATTTTTTGGGGAACGGGACCCTATTACAGTCTCCGTTGTCCGTCCGTCCGTTCGTCTGTTTGTCAGCGGGCTGTATCTCGTAAACCGTAATAGGTAGACAGTTGAAATTTTTACAGAATGTGTATTTATTGCTGCTATAACAACAAATAATAAAAATTTAAAAATGGCCGCCATGAAAAAAGTGTTATTTCGTGTAAGATGATATGGGAACCCTTTGTGTGCTAGTACGAGAGACTCGCACTTGACCGATTTTTAAATATAAATTAGGTTAATTGTAACTAAAAATTAATCCATATTTTTTTTCATAATTTATGAATGGTTAACAGTGAACTCGGCTCGCGTATTCGGAACTGGTGATATGATAATAAAACAACGCTTGCGCACGCGTCGACACACACATAAATCGTTTCTTTTAAGACCATTCTGTAGAAACCGATGGACTATGAAGGGATTAGAAGGTGAATGAATTTTGTTATTGGTACATTTTATGAGGCATATTATGCTTGTAATAATATATGGATGGACGCAGTGGTGTTTAGGTATGACAAATACTAAAAAACTCATTTCATAAAATACCTACCTAGACCTAAAATCTCAAAATCTAACCTAGGAAAAGGAACCTCGAGCAACTAGTCTGAATATTTGGTCAGCCTTGAGAATATTTTTAATGATAATATTATGTACACTTAATTTTATTTCCGCCATTTTAATTTTTTAAGAATTTCATACTTGTGACACTCGCACATACAAGACAAATCTAATGACGGATCATTTGTCAAAATAGGTTGAGCCATTGGGTAGTTACGAGCGGACATACATACATACGTAGCAAACACATCTCTCATAATCAATCTCTCTTTCAATTTGTTTTTAGTTTCTTTGTTGTAGGTATCTTGATTAACCAATCGAACCAGTGGTAGATTTTGACTATTCAAAAGCACTTGTAAACATTTTTTTGAGTAAAAATATATTCTATTATTTCATGTTTTGTGCGCAATAAAGTTTTCTATCTATCTATCTCTTCCTTTTGAGCTTTACTCAGTCGGCTAAGAAATACAAATTAAATAAAACAGAGTTACCACAGCATAATTTTTCAAAATTCGGCTCACGTGTGGCTCGTTTTGACAGTAGTTTTGTATCCCATGGTATAGTTGTGACATCGTTCAACTATTAATTCCGCGTCTACGCCCTCGTAGGTCTGCGACGCGTATTTCGGGACCGTTTGATCTCGCCGCCCGCTTTAATGAGGCGGGCCGTATATTCGGTAACTAGCTCCAACTTCGGATTGTGTCTGATTTGTTGAATTTTCGCTGTTTTGAGGGCAGTTTTGAAGATTTTTGAGGGTTTTGGAGAACTACGTCGGTATGTATCATGAAGCAGGAGTCATCGATAGAGGTCTACAGCTGGACGAAGGTCTTGCTTTTCGATCTTGTCTCCCCTTCACCATTTTACCACCGAACCGCAAGACGTAGGACGAGTTTCCATCCTTATGTCGTCGACACACGAAACGTTTTTCGTCATAACAACATCATCACTTTCCATCAGGTGTGTTGGTGGTCTAGCGCTTGTCTATTATAATGAATAAAAAAAATCTTACAAGGATGGGAAAGATGAAAAACGGGAATCTTACATCTGCTTAATATAGAAATAAATAATCACCCAAAACGATGATGCGTCATGATCACCCATCGTCGGCTCACTAATAAGCATGGATTTCCTCTCAGAAAGGTCATAGGCCATAGTCAGCCACGCTGGTCCAGTGCGGCTTGGCCGACTTCTCACACCTTTGAGAACATTATAGAGAACTCTCAATTTCCTCACGATGTTTTCCTTCATCGTTATAGCAAGTGATATTTTAATGTTACATAACTCAAAAAGTTAGAGGTGCGTGCCCGGGATCGAACCCTCGACCTCCGATTAAAATGCAGACGTCTAACCACTAGGCTATCATCGCTCTTAACGATGATTACACCATCATTATACTAAACGCTGTCCACTCATCATAAAAGATACAAACTCCCATCGATTATTATAGATAGAAAGCTTTCAAAGTATCTCTAAATGTTAATTTATCTTAGTCCCACTATAAAAGATCATTTCTAACGATATCATTTCCTATTGAACCAGTTCCTAACGATCCAGTTTTCCTACCATACCTCCTAAACCATATCAAAAGTTACCTATAAATTCCAGCATACTGTCATATATTTAATACACTGGGTGATATTTTGGGAGCCATCAGTGAGGAGACTGAAACTTTTTTTTAATTTTTTTTTATTACTTACCTTCCTTATAATAATAATTATAAGGAATAGTAATAAAATATATCTCACCAAACTGCACAGCAGTTTGTTGGCGAGTTAGCGCTCATAAAAGATTATTCCGTGCCCTTAATTTATGTATAAATAACGCTAAACTATTGGACGGATTTAGCTGAAAATTGGAATGAAGATAGATTATACCTTGTTTTAACATATAGGCTACTTTTTATCCCGGAAAATCAATGAGAATCCACGGGATTTAAAAAACCTTAAAAAAATGAAACTATCAGGCATCAGCTAGTCTCTAATAGTTTCACTTTTCATCTCACTGACCGCTCCCAAAATCTCACCCAGTATACTTAATACATTATGCTCAAAATTGAGCGCTGTACCAGGGATTGATTGGGCCTAATTGGGTCGTTATGTGGAAGAATAATGACCAATTAGTAAATTAAACGAGTCATTCCAGCCGAGACGAGGCGAACCAAGTTGTCGCTGTGGTTTTTTTGCTTTTATTACAGCAATATTGTAGAAAAATAGACACATATCGACCCTTGTGGTATCCTTGATATATTTTTTATATCATCATCATGATAAACCCATCGCTGGCCCACTACTGAGCATGGGTCTCCTTTCGGAATGAGAAAGATTTTGGCCATAATCGGCGACGAATCTAACCAAGCTGTCGCTGTAGTTTTTTTGCTTTTATTACCTACAGCAATATTGTAGAAAAATAGACTCCTCAAATATTTTTTTATATCATCATCATGATCAACCTCACCGGTCCACTACTGAGAATGGGTTTCCTTTTAGAATGAGACTTTAGGCTTAGGCCGTAGTCTGCCACGCTGGCTAGTCCAGTACGGATTGGAAGACTTCATACACCTTTGAGTACATTACGGAGTATTCTCTGGCATGCAGGTTTCCTCACGAGGTTTTCCTTCATCGTTAAAGTAAGTAATATTAAAGGTGCCCACGCACTCGAACTGAACTGCAGTGGAACTGCGCGTCGCGGTAGCGCCCCGCACGATATTCTCGTGCGGGGGCGCTGCTGCGACGCGCAGTTCAGTTGCAGTTCAGTTCGAGTGCGTGGGCACCTTTAAGCGTGCGTTAGTCATTGGTACGAAAAAGTGTAACATTTATTGATGACTTGAATGTCTTTGGCAAAACGTGAACAGTCGATCTTTCAGATTTCAGTCCTCTCCATTCCCATTGAGCTATTGGGGCTCTACTTTATAGCTCTCATAAGGATTTGGCCATAACTCACTTAGCGCTTTTAGTTTTCAGTTATCACTTCTCATTATACCTACCGTTTAACCATTCTTTATTGTGGCCTATCAACTCTGGACTCTTATAAAATTAATCCCGAACAGTTAAGTCTAAAAAAAGCTCCTTCGGTTTTTATTATATCCCCATAAAATCTAAGAGCTCGTAATCATGTCTCGGGAGGAACGGGTGGCGACTTTGTTCTTAACTTTTAAATAGTGATAGGTTAGAGAAATGTCGTATCGATATTTTAATTTATCGACACTAAAATATCGACATAATTTTCGTGAAGCCTATCTCATGGCAAAAAAGCAGATTGGTCCAATATCTATCGTCATGAGTGACTTTGTTCTTAACTTTTGAATAGTGATAGGCTAGTTAAAGAAATGTAGTATCGATATTTTGATTTATCGACACAAAAATATCGATATGATTTTGGAGAAGCCTCAGAAATCCCATGGCAAAAAAGCAGATTGATCTAATACCTATCGTCATGATCAACCCATCGCCGGCTCACTACTGAGCACGGATCTCCTCTCAGAATGAGAAGGGTTTGACCATCTAGCATGGTGACCAAGTGCGGATTGGCAGACTTCACACACCTTTGAGATCATTATGGAGAACTCTTGCAGGTTTCCTCACGATGTTAATGCATACGGACGAAGTTTTGGACACCATCTACTACACAGAAAGCTTGCATCCTGGATATGAACATAGACTACTTCTTATAATCTAATGATTTTCACGAAATTTTTGAAACCTAAATCCACCCGGATGAAGTCGCGGGCATATTCTAGTAACATTATGAAGAGACATTTATTAGTTTGTATGTAGGGGATAATCTCCAGAACTAATGATCCGATTTTGAAAATTCTTGCGCTGATAGATAGATAACTGTAATATCCTCAAGTGCTAACTGCTACAGGTCATAAATTATATCGCGCAGGCGAAATCGCTGGTAAAAGTTAGTTCTCAATAAACATCAATTATGATATATCGAAACTTTTAACTATCGATATTTTTTACCCAAACCTATTTTTTTGGCTAACGAGAGGAAACTGGAACGGATTGGGCTATTTGTGAATTGTAATACTCGTAAATCTAACCTAGTTTGTAATATGCACATAAGGTTTACGACTGCCTGCTACTTCTACCGCTAAATTACCTCGCCATGGATTTTCAAAATTATTTAACAACATAATAATATGACCATTGAAAAAAAACCATTTTGAAATGCGAAAATTTTAACTGTTTTAAGTCTCAATAATTTACTCAAAGGTGTGTGAAGTCTGTTAAGCTTCACTGGACCAGCGTGGAGGACTGTTGCCTTAAACCCTTCCCATTCTGAGAGGATACCCGTGTTCAGTAGTGGGCTGGCGACGGGCTAATCATGGTGATCTGGAGGTCCAGACTAATCCTTTTCAAGAAATGTCCTATTTGTGTTTTGTGCTTTATCATCTTTTATTGACCCCCGACCCAAAAAGAGGGGTGTTATAAGTTTGATGTGTGTACCTGTCTGTGGCATCGTAGCTCCTAAACTAATGAACCGATTTTAATTTAGTTTTTTTGTTTGAAAGGTGGCTTGATCGAGAGTGTTTTTAGCTATAATCCAAGAAAATCGGTCCAGCCGTTTGAAAGTTATCAGCTCTTTTCTAGTTACTGTAACCACTTGTCGGGGGTGTTATAAATTTTTAATTTACACTTGTATCTATTTGTTTTTAATATGGACCATACAACAAACTCCAATAACAAATCTGCAATTTATTTCTTTTACTCGTCTCAAAGCGAATGACTCCACAGTTTTTGCG
This sequence comes from Maniola jurtina, assembly GCF_905333055.1. Lineage (NCBI taxonomy): Eukaryota > Metazoa > Arthropoda > Insecta > Lepidoptera > Nymphalidae > Maniola > Maniola jurtina. The sequence goes on from NC_060051.1 coordinate 3,581,625, forward strand.
CGGGAGCAGAATGGAATACAAATAGCGTACTATGCGTAACCGGTCCGGTCTGTCTTCACATTTTATTTTTACAAATTGTTCGAACGTCTCTTTGTGAGTCTATCATTAGTTAGAGTTAAAGCACACACGATACTTTCAGGAGCGTGCCGCGAGCCTGCGACGAGTCCTGCTAATGTAGGTAAAGGATGCAAACATACAAAACCGTGCTTCGGGTTTACTTTTTTTTTTTTTATTAACTATCAAATATTGAACGTTTTACAAATGCTTTTAACACAACAAAAAAACTACTAAGGTTTAGTATTGTTGCTTATCATTCCGTCCATTAATCGATTTTGGGTATAGTACTTCCATAAATAATATATAATAGAAGCACTAGGGAACATTACAAGATAATAATTTGTTATTTTTAATATTTCAAAAATGGGAATTGTTAATATTTGTTTTGAAAGTATGATTTTAACTTGTGTTTAAAGTTAAATTCGGTAAGTCCTGACCTAAAAGTATTATCTAAACTATTTATTAGGCGAGGGATCATGTACGCGCTGGAGCACCTCTGTGTACTTGCGATACACAGAGGTGCTCTTGTATTTTACAAAACCTGACAGAGGTACTGCTATCAACCATAGTATCAACTGCGTTTTATCAATTGTTTCGATGCTTGCGTTTAAATCTAATGTATTAAAAAAAGTGTTAATTCACTGACTGATTCATTAACGTTCATCCCGAATCCGTGGATTAGAAAGCTGCACAGAGATTTCCTTAGTAATGTAGTTAAGCAATAACACTTATTTTTCATAATTTTTACGGGAATTATTAATTTACTGTGATATAGATAATTTCTATTTTCGCTTACGAAGCCGCTGTAAATAGCTGTCGCTAATATAATATTACAATAACAGAGCCAGATTTGCGAATGCAGTTTAGATGTGTGGCTGAAACATCGTCCAATCGCTACATATGAGTAGCTTCTGATGTGTGAAATCAAGAGTTCCGAAAAGCGATCAAATCGCCGATCGCCGATGCTAAATGTGTCGCGTGTGTGACGGCTCTTAAACTTTTATTCTGAGTACCATGTAGTGCCATCAATTTAAGCATTTGGCATTTTTATGCATATTTAAAATTTCGCTTTGAAGAGCTTTACAGTAGATTTATGGTTATCATGAGACACACGGTCCTCTAATAGATATCGAGGTATCGAAATGTTTTTTTAAAATTATTATCTTATTTATATACAGTCAAATTATTAATTAATTATAGTAGCAGGTACAATACGCTTTGCGTATAGGGCTGTTTGATATATTGAGTGATAGGTACTTAAGTACTTAGAAATACTGAGATAAACTAACAATTTTAGTAGATTTTTTTTTTAAAGTAGATTATTATTCAAACTATTTATTTTAAGTATACCTATTAGAAAGTTGAGAGCTATTAAGATTTTATGGGTTCAGGTTGATGAACTATGAGCATGTATAATTAATAGGCTTTTTTATATTTACTTGTGCTTAATTTATAATGCTAATTAATTTAACTTAATCAGCTAAAATTATGCCATTAATTTTATTACATTTAATTTGAGTTGAGTAACTTTATCTAGTGATTACTACCTAGTGATTAAAACGTCGGCCTTCTATTTGGGAGGTCCCAGGTTTAATCCCAAGCATGTACCTTTAACTTTTCAGTGTTATATACGTTATATAATTAAATATCACTAGCTTTAACGGCGAAGGAAAACATCGTGAGTAAACCTGCATTACAAACTCGAAATTCAAAATTATTCCTTATATCTACCTTATAAAGAGAACCTCTGTGCAAAATTTGAGCTTTTTGGGTCCAACGTTTTGGGGCTTGGCCGAGACGTTGATACGTCAGTCAGTGAGTGAGTCAGAATTTTTCTTTTTATATATTTAGATTTTAAAAAATTATCCTTTCTTGAAAATTATTTGGAAAATCTCTTGCTTTTCGGAGTTATGTGCATTTTATGCAATTAGATATTATTTGCTTTAACAGTATGAAGGGAACCATTCTGAGGACGAAACCTGCATGCCTAAAAGTTCTCTATAATGTTCTCCAAAGTGTGTGATGTCTGCCAATTCGCATTGGGCCAGCGTGGCAGACTATGGCTTAAAATATTCCTCATTCCGTGGGGAGACCGTGCTCCATAGTGGGCTGGCAATGGGTTGACAATGATGATGATCTTAAATTTTTTTTTCTTATAAATGAAAAGTCCGTGTGTAGTGATTTCTGTAAAGAAAATTCTTATGATTTATGAGAAAGCGACACAATTTAGCAATACTGTGTCACTAGATTTATATATCTTTTTCTACTAATCTCATTCAAATTTAATACGCTGCTAGAGCAGGAAATCATGATTTATAGGTTTCTTTATAGAATTTTTTTAACTGTATTTTATACAAAAGCTTTATATTACTTTATATTCTCTATCTAATTTCTATTTTAGAGCTCAACTCATAAATGAGAACTTAACCTATTCATATGAAAAGTCTTTGAAAAGAGCAATCGCCGAGTTTCTTGCTGGTTCTTCTCGGTAGGAAAGGCATTATAAATAAATTCTATACGGGTTCCGTTTTTCCTTTTGAAGTAGGGAACCCTAATGATATTAAGTTTTATAGGAAAGTAGTAAAATTCCATGTTTTTCAATGTTTATAATACAAGTTGGTCGCAGGTTGCTCGCCGCGCGGGTGTCAGCGACTGTTGACATTCCAACTTGTCAAATCTCCGCCCGCCCGGTTGCTCTAAATTCGCGTAGATTACATCGCCCCTACTATGCGTCCCGCATTGTACAAGCGATATTGCTATTGCGAAATATGGGAAAATTCAGCTCTATATTTTTCTGTGTCATTCTTTTTTTCTTATAATACTAGTGGTACTAAATAAGTTTCATCATGATCAAACCATCGCCGGCCCACTACTGAACATGGATCCTCTCAAAATGAGAAAAGTTAATGTCGTAGTCCGCCATATAAACAAAAAACTGTGTGTATTTTTCTTCTTTTAGATTTTTCCTTAATTTTTAGGGATCCGTACCGCAAGATGAAATAAGGAACCCTTATAGGCTCAGTTAAACTATGTTCTAATGTAAAAAATACTATGTTAAAATAATATTATTTATGGAGTCTAAGTTTAGGGATACCATAATTTCATGAAAATATTGTAATTGTCATTCAAGTACGTTGCATCCAGCAATGGACTTCAATTACTTTTATACATGGCATAATATTGTATATCAATTCTTTGAAAAGAGTAACCGCCGAGTTTCTTGCTGGTTCTTCTCGGTATCTATGAAGTCGGGCGAGCTTCGCGCTTGGATTTCTAGTTTCTTTTATTATGCTCGCTCGACTTCATACATACATTACACGTGTAGAAACAAAAATTATTTTTTACTTTTCAGTGTTGGTGGTTTTTGAAGTCGGTTTTATTTTTATTTTGAAAATTTTTCGTCTTTCGAGTTTTGGACACACGCACAGCTCCGTAGTACGAGAGACTGTTTACGCTTCAAAATACAAGCGTGACGCAATTTGTAACACCCCACGGGGTGAGGGGAGGGGGCAGACTTCAAAGGGCTCGCCGACAAAGCGCCAAATAAGATGAAAAAAAAAAATACAAACGACAATGGACAGGGAAATCGGGCCTTGCGAATTTTCTTTCTTTCTTTTTAGTTCCTCGCGTGAAAATTACCTACATAGTGTTTCACATGCATTCGTAGACGCTTTGACTATATCTGATGCGTTATTTTGCTAAATGACGGTTTTATGCGATTTACGTAGAGCCGTTGGAGCCGTTGGAGGGTTAGGAAAAAGTTATTAGGGAAAATCATGTCCAACCATGGACGTCACTTGCGGACGATCATAATGGTTAGCATTGATGAAAATTGAAGAAGAGGGGAGTTATACGTTGGACGTGTGTATCTGTGTATCTGTCTGTGGCATCATAGCTCCTAAACTAATGAACCGATTTTAATTTAGTTTTTTTTTGTTTGAAAGGTGGCTTGATCGAGAGTATTAGTAGCTATAATCAAAGAAAATCAGTTCAGCCGTTTGAAAGTTATCAGCTCTTTTCTAGTTACTGTAACCTTTGCTGTAACCTGTTATAAATTTTTAATTTACACTTGTTTCACATAGGTATCTTAAAATATTTTTTAGCCGAAAATGTCCGGGTGCAAGTTATCTCAGTTCAGTGCTTAGCTTAGGCCGTGAATGGGTATCAGATAAACACAGACGCTTTTCTTATTATATTAATAGTAGGTAGTTATAGAATAGCATAGAAGTATGGATAGTGTGTGACTGAAAAAATATGCTCAGTAAAAATGTTGGTTGCCACAACTGATAGGTTTCCCCAACTGGGATTTTCATAGAATACGGTCTTGTTCTGCTTGTGTATACATTAGTTTCATAAACTCCCAAAGATAAAGAGAAAAATGCTTTTTGACGCGTAATTTCAGAAAAAGGCTGATGCAATTTTCGTAGAACTGTATCTACTCATAGCATACAAACTTCAAAGAGTAGTGAATAAATAGCTATTTTTCGCGGAACATCTGAAAAAAGACGCTTTCAAATTAGCAATGAGTGCAATTTTATGTGCTTGTGTAGTGGCTACCTTACACTGTTGTTTAATTTTATTAATCTACCCTTTTTTACCCGACTACGGCAAAGCCAAAAGGAAGGGTTATGATTTTTTTATGTATCAGATTCTGTGTGTTCCACCGTAGCGCCTAAACTACTGGGCCGATTTTGATGAAATGAGGTGTCAATCGAGTCGTTGTTATAGTCCGGGTTAATTTAAAGAATAACCTGAACCGATTTTCTTGGATTATAGCTAAGAACACTCGATCAAGCCACCTTTCTAACAAAACAAACTAAATTAAAATCGGTTCATTAGTTTAGGAGCTACGAAGCCACAGACAGATAGATAGAAACACACGTCAAACTTATAACACCCCTCTTTTTGGGTCGGGGGTTAAAAATATTTACTTAAACATACAAATCTATCAAAAAAAAACTACCTAGACATTTTTACTTCTATGTCTCTTTATCCTTTCGACGCATCATTTCACACAAAGCTGATGCGTTTTTCGCATCATTCTTGAATTCTGACATCAAAGAGTAAATGCCAACGTACAGCGCAGGGATTGTTCAGTGGCTGCTGGCGAAAAGTCGCTTTCAAATTAGCAATGAGTGCAAGTCGTGGTTTCGCATCATTGTTTCATTACGAGTTAAAGAACGACCTTTTTTTCAGTGATCTGTAATTAAAGGAGCTTTAGTTTTGTCATATCGGTTTGTATGTCTGTCTGTTATAACCATTTATTCAGAGGATTGCTTTACCAACTGCTGAAAGTGTACCTTTTTGTATCTTTAGAAGAAAATAAGGTAACCCTTACTCCCGGAAACGTCCCCCGACCCAAAAAGAAGGGTGTTATACGTTTGACGTGTGTACCTGTCTGTGGCATCGTAGCTCCTAAGCTAACGAACCGTTTTTAATTAAGTTTTGTTGTTTGAAAGGTGGCTTGATCGAGAGTGTTCTTAGCTATAATCCAAGAAAATCGGTTCAGCCGTTTGAAAGTTATCAGTTCTTTTCTAGTTACTGTAACCTTCACTTGTCGGGGGTGTTATAAATTTTTAATTTACACTTGTGATTAATTTTCACGTGTGTAATTTATGAAGGAACCTAGAGCTATAATATAGGTAACCATTATATAAGCAAGCATTTTCCATACCGCAGCTAGCTGCATCATCACTTACCTTGAGATGTATTTGCAGCCAAGCGCTAGACTAGACAGTAAATAAAACATAACTAAGGTTTTAAGCTGTGAGATAAATTAAATCCTTACCTATTATTCTAAATGCTAAAGTGTCTGTCTGTCTGCTTGTTTTGCACGGCTCATCCGTTTAATCGATTTTGAAGGTACAAGGATAACATACTCGTAGCTTGCATCCTGGGGATGGATATAGGATACTTTTTATCCTGGAAAATCACAATCCCACGGCATTTTCAACAAACCTAATTCTACACTAACGAAGTCGCGCGCATCTTCTATAGTATATTTTAAGAATGATAAGAATCAGGATGTTTAATTTTTAAAGAACACTGCAAGCATTTTGTCTTTGTTACCAAGAATAGATTAGTTACTAATCCAAGTGTTTCGTACATGGCGTCATTATTCCTAGAGGTCTTAGATATACAACATTGCAATACCTATACAAACCTACGTCAGCTGCATCCAAGTTTAGAGGTAAGTTTAAACATATTTTATTACCGTACTTTTGCTAAAAGCGGCTAACCCCAAAAAGTAGTATTTTTAAGTTCTCACCAAAACATGGGAATTTAGACAAAACTGATATTTCTAAAAAAGAGACTAAACAAAAAACATTGTACCTAGGTAGATATTCCAAAAATCCTTTCTCAAATAACTTAAGGCAGCTTGCATCCCAGGTCTGTACCTGCATAAGCTACTTTTTATCCCAGAAAAAGAGGTCCCACGGGATTTTTTCAATAGCTATTCTAAATCCACGCAGACGAAGTCGCGGGCATCATCTATACTCCATCCAAGGAAAGAAGTTAGTAGGTATAGGGCTCTCTCTGTTACGTAATCCCATACAAATGAAAGAGACTCTCTTCTCTCTCAGTGATCGTTAACTATTTTGAGTCACCAACCAACCATAAACGAAACTATTTTCGAATTGAATTTCGAATGTCTTTTGAAAGCATTTTTGTGATTGGTTGGTGACTCAGAATGTTTAACGACTACTGTGATTTTTGTCTCTTTCATTTGTATGGGATTACATAACAGAGATAACGCTATAGGTACTAACTTCTTTTCGCGGGTAAGTATCATCTAGTGAGAAATACGTGGCGGAGGAATGAATACCCATTCTAAAAACCTAATGTCTTCATGCAAGCACTGTGCACTAAAACGTCATTATATCCACATTACAAAGGCCGTTACAGACGGATTAGTGAGCCGCCGCGTTATCTATTAAGCCGCTATTACCGCCTAACGAGGTTACCTTACTCGACGCGCTTACTGACAGTCTGTACACGCCCTTATGATTAAACCTAAACCGGATTTATGACTAGGTCAAAGGCATACCGGATTTTGATTAACGAGTAAGGTTTACCCACCTACCTATTACCTGCATATTGGCATCTCACCTGATGGTAAGTAGTGATATAAGTAATATGACGTTAACAATAACATCAACCCATTGCTGGCCCTCTACTGAGTACGGGTCTCCTCTCAGAATGAGAAGAGCTTGGCTATAGTCCACCACGCTGGCCAAGTGAGGATTTTTTTTCCAAAGAATATTAGCCATGCTAATCAAGACAAATACCCCCCTTTCCCCTCCAATTAAGCGTAAAGCTTGTGCCAGGAGTGGGTACGACGACGGGTGGGATTTGAACCGCCAACCTTTCGGAATTCAGTCCACTTCTCAACCGTCAAGCTATCGAGGCTCTATTTTATTAGGATTGGCAGAACTACCTACCTATTACTTATTATGAAATCGTTGCATGTTAAACATAATTCTTGGAACACACGCTAAAAGAAACAAGCTGTGATAGCCTAGTGGTTAGAACGACCACCTCCTATTCGGGAGGTCGGGGGTTCGATCCCGGCCATGTACCTCTAACTTTTTGGGTTATGTGCGTTCTAAGCAATAAAATATCACTTGCTTAAACGGTGAAGGAAAACATCTTGAGGAAACCTGCATGCCTGAGAGTTCTCCATAATGATCTCAAAGGTGTGTGAAATCTGCCAATCTGCACTAGGCCCGCGTGGTGAACTATAGCTGAAACCCTTCTTATACAAAAAGGCGACCAGTGCTCTGTAGTGAGCCGACGATGGGTTGATCATGATGATGATTGATTTTTCCACTCAAGTACCTACCTATGTGTAAGTACTTTGTCCTTATAAGAATCGTGTCTTTTTGAGAATTTGTCCTTATGCAAACAAAAGGATGGATTAGCTAAAAAATAAAAAATCCTTTCCAAACTCAATACAAGCATACTTTCACGTCGTCAACCAATTAATTACGCCACCCATTTCGATATTGGGTCCATATTGGATCTTATAAATCTTTGCAATTATCAAATTCTCGGGCCCATCTCATCTGCATAAACTCACACACCTAAACATTGTACGCACGCGCGGCGGCGAGATCAAAGAGACACGACCCCTTTGTATTTGCCGCCGACGCGTGCCGTCTTTTTCCCTTCTCACACAAACTTGCAAGCTTCCCCCAAGAGCGAACGAGACAACTATAAAGTCGATTGTGTTGCTTGTAATGTGAATATTTCACCTCGTTATCGAGTCTTGTTTGTGTTAGATAGTGTTGTTCAATTAATTGAATCGATATCGATTAATTGGTTTAATCTTGTGATTTCGATATGATTGTGTTTGCCTCTCATTTGAAAGTGAGATATATTTGCGATTTACAATTTGAATTAGATTAGTTTTATCGTGGTAGATACAACTAAATAATAAATAAGTGTGTTTAGTTATTAAATAATATTAGTGGTTTGACATTAGTCTAAATTAAGTGAAATGTCAGGTTAAGTAATCGTAAACTGTTTATTTTATAATCTACAGTTCTTCTGTTCATTTTTAGGGTTCCGTACCTCAAAAGGAAAAACGGAACCCTTATAGGATCACTTTGTTGTCTGTCTGTCTGTCCCTCTGTCCGTCCGTCCGTTTTGATTTGACTTTTTTGAGACTTACTTATACTGGAGTTAAAACGAAACAGAATAATTATGTCAGCGATATAACGCTGTCTCGTTTTAACAGTGTCTTAAGACTAAACAAATTCAAAAAGCGCTCTGTAGACCTCAAACTCATTCAACAGCAAATGTTCAAGCAAATATTTAAACTTACGATTTTCACAGAAAACTTAAAACTTAAATTTAAAAAAATATATATTTTTTATCGATATCGCAAAAACGCCCATCACTCGCACTAGTAGAGCACGGCTACCGAGTAGGCAAGACAGGAATCTGCCGATATCGGTTCCAGTAATTAAAATAGACTTATTGCGTCGAGCTGCGCCCTATACGTGCGTACTTTATGGACAGACCTTAAGTTTTACGCTCTATAAGGCGAAGGTACGTAATACGGGGTATATTTAGATTCCATGGTGTAAATAGGTATCTGCAATCTACATGAGAACATGCTGCTTGTATTTAAGAGGAGTTTATTGGTGGCGAGCTCCAAACAAACGCAGTTCTGATACAATTTCTAATTTAAGTTCTAACACCACGTCTTAGACATTTTTCATTTTTTATTAACATTTCAAAGCGATTTGTTAGGTTAGATAATCGAGAGATGCGTAGTTTCGTCCACTCAGAGACAAAAAAAAAAATGGCGAAAAAAAAGGTATGTACTTACCTACTCATAATAAAAAAAAAGCAATTGGTATCCATAACAATCCAAACCTCTGAAAACAGCAATTTGTTCGTCTTCTCTCAAAATGATAAGCCAACCTTGACCATCACGCTGCGCTGCCTAAATGCTAGTTGGCAGTATTCGCATACCTTTGAAAGCATTATGGAGAACTCTCAGGCATGCAGATTTCCTCACGATATTTCCTTCACTCCGAAAAGTTAGACGTGCCTGAACCCCGGACCTCGACATACCACACCAAAGCCTCAACCACTCGGCTATCATATCTCCCACCTTCTTTAAGTAGTAGTAAGTAAACTTTCGAATGCTATTTAGGTATAATTCACGGATGAGACGTTTATTACATACAGCATTTGCTTGAGCATCCGCACTCATATAATTAGTTAAACCATAGTTAATAGTGCCTTTTTTTTAAATTTCCTTATAAAGTTCGATGGCATAAAGTACCTTCGTCAATTAATGTCTTTTTCAACTAATGATTTACTAATAAGGAAGAAGCTCGAATGTTGATTTTTATTTTCTCCAATCAGGAAGCAAGGAACAACGTTGTAACTCGGCTTTTGGTCGAGTTTATTTTTAATAAATTACAATTTATTTTTTTCAAATCAGGTTTTATTAGTCATTAATAGCATTCTACTTACATTTTCTTATTATTGACGCGTATATCTCATTACAAGTTATGCAAACTGATTTTACATTACAATGTTGTTCTTCGCATGAGTCGATTAGTCATTACCATCTGCAATGGCGGTTTTTTGCTTTTTTTTCTCTATTTATGAAGCGATTTAATGACTGACGAGCGTTGCATATTAAATACGCATAAGGCTAGGATCTTACAGCCAGAGTTCTGACTTCTAAGTACAGGGTTCTGAGTACAGAGTTCTGACTTCTGAGTTTACTGTAATATATGGTATCGTTCACAAGGGACGCGACGGTCACTGAAGCGCTCAACTGCTGGTTTGTGTAGAGATCCAACCCACTGCATATACCAACGTATTTCAGTGACCGTGGAACGCAGAACTCAGAACTTTAGATCTGCAGTCAACGTTGCACTTTTGAATCTGCGAAACATATGGGTAGGTACATTACTGGATGATACCCGCAACTCTGATATCTCTGTACTAAATTTTATCAAAATCAATTAGATGGATGATCTGTGAAAAGATAGCAGTCTGATACAGATAGACAAAGACACACTTTCGCATTCAAACCTAATATATCAAGTATGGATGTGTCTTTAATAGGTCAGTAATAAACACTGCATGCAGAACTCCGCCCTCTCACTGTGGGATCGCCGCCTAAACAAATACGCATAAAACACATCATTACCATCATTGCTTTATCCTATACATTTAATAGGTACTTTCATCGATATCGGTTTATACCTATTACTTACCGATATAAAACACTATTTTTTTCTGCGGTAAATAGGTACTCGAATGTGAAGTTGGTTTTATTTGTGGGAAATTATGCAGTATTTAGAGGTAATAACGATAGTAATCCACTCCAATATTATAAATCCGAAAGGGTGTCTTAGTTTTGTCTGTCTCTTTGTTCGTATATCCGTTAGGTTCACAGCCTATCCAGTTACTCGATTGGTTAAATACTTTTTAACCCGAAAATCCAAGATTTAGATCATTGTATTTTTGAAAAACTGAAAGTTTCTCTCCGCATTGTCCTCAACACAGGGAAGAACGATCAGCCACAATGAAATTTAGATCATGGTGGCTTTGGGACTGGCACGATACTAAGTGTCTAGCAATATATGACGTGATGTCTAATACTACTCCGAAGAAAATATAAAAAAATTACACCTTATTACCTTGACGTATGATTTTTATACCTGTCATCTCCCAAAGCCACCATGATCCAAACTTTATAGTCGCTGATCGTCCTTCCCTGTGTTGAGGGCAAAAAGCAGAAAAACTTTCAGCTTTTATTGAATAACGAAGGTCTGGCACGTGCTGGCTCTCTTTCTTTAAGAGGGGTCTCTCCGTCACTCGCTCCATACAAACGTAGTTCCCATTTCATTTGAATATTAAGCAACCAAAGTCCATGAAATTTTGCAAGCATATTCTAAAAACTAATATCTATGTCTGTGGTTTTCCAGATTTCTGTTAATATATTCGGTGTCAAAGTTACGCGGTCTTAAAAATTCACATACAAATCTTTGAGCCCCTGTAATTTTAAAACTACATATTTTTAGAAAAATCTAAAACACCACAGATACAGATATTAGTTTCTAAAATATGTCTGCAAAATTTCATGGACTTTTTCAAATGAAATTGGAACTACGATAGTATGGAGCAAGTGACGGAGAGAGCCCTGTTAATGTTACTGCTTCTGTTATTAGGCATGAAAATATAATCTGTGACAAAGCGAAATTCTAAAATACGTATTCCGAAAAGGAAAACGTTAAGTAAGTAGGATAATGCCCGACAATCGTCCTAGTATAAAGAGAATAGCAGCATTAACCTGTATTACCGTGCTGACGAGGTCTCTCCGACCCCGGGTTAATATTTTACCAGGAAATGTGTGTTTAGTATGAGATTTTACGGCTCACCAAACGGTGAGAAAATTCATATGTCGAAACAAAATAACATCAGAGTGCAATAAGGTCTAAACGACTTATACGTCTTCGATTTAAATTTAAAAATTCAGTTCCACCGATTTTCATTTTACTAGATTTCCGCGTGGAGCCTATTATATTATTCTGTGGTGGAGCGCTGGCTGTAGATGTATGTACGAACTGGAACTTTAAAACAAAGCAGTTACAGTACATTTTATTTCAACGCTGAAGTATTTTGGCTTTCGAATTGTATGAACGTTGGTGAGATGTTGAATCTCATACTAAACACACTGGTACCGACCGCGCATTAGTTTTTCCTTTTGATGTTACGCTTGGTACATATTATACTTAAATTGTATGACACTTTAACTGATGACAACTTTAACTCCATTTTTTTTGGTTGGTTTAATTTTCCTAAATATTAAATGTTCCAATTTAAACTGCCTTGATTTTAATTACTAACTTAATTACTAAATTAAATTTTATTTACTAACAAAAAATCGGGCCGGTTAAAAGAATCCCCGTGATAGGTAAGCACTGAGAAAAAAACAGCTTTATTAAATAGTATAGTTTTATTATTCTCGAAAACAATTAGCTGTGCTTAACAGGAACAGAAGAGCTTTATTACTATTAACCCGGTAATGAAGGAGCGGGTCTCTGCGACCCTGGTTTAATATTTTACCGGGAAATGATTCCTGCCACTGACTCTGCATTAGTTTTTCCTTTTGATGTTCGCTCGCGTCAACCGGTGATGACATTTTGTTTTATATTTTAACCGGGTTTGGAATTCGATTGGCTGGGGTTGACGTGATTTTTTGATGGGTTACACTCTAAATATGGAAAGGAATGTTTTTTTTTTCTCTAACTAATCGATCTAACTATTTATTACATTACGGTGTTATTTACTGCAAAAATTCATCGAAAACTCTTGTCTTGACGAGTTCATAGTTATTGTACTGTTTCTTGATGATTTTTTTGAAATTAATGAGTTCTTATAGTATACCGACGTCTTATATTACTTTGAGTAAGTTTTTTTTTTGTTGACAATAGAAAAAAATTGACATGCATTATGCTAGTTATATTCCTATCGCATCTAATAATTTTTTTCGTTTGGAATTTCGTATCGTAGGTAAATTAGATTAATAAGTTAATCAAAACCCAATATTAATTAGTTATTTACGATAAAGGAAAAGATCGATACATTTCATATTTACCTTGAGGCGTCTACATACAATATATCCCACAGCCTCGATAAAGAGCGAGCAAAATATAACATCCGAATTTTACATAATCGGGGTCGGAAGGGCCCCAGCCTGCGGGCGAATTTTCGCTAAACAATTCATACATTTATTTCCTTTGAAGTCGCTTCAAGGCGCTACGGGCGCCGTCAGCTGCAGATTTAACCCTCCACCTGTTTATTACGCTGGAAATTGAGTGTGCGATGTTGCGGGGTTATAAAAAAATTGATTGGCCTTTTGGAGGGTTAACCTAGGTTTTTAATTAAACTGTCAACGGTAACGTGGTGCTGTTTTGCAATCTATGTACTTATACCCAATTGCTGAAATTCTTGTTTTTACTAAAATTTCGGCATCATAGCCGCACCAGTCGCCAATGAGTAGGTATCTATCTAGCATCAATATATAGTAGTAAATGTAAATCGGACCGGAATTTATACTTAGACCTTTAGCAGAGTGAACTAGAGTGAGGGAACTCTCGGTTTGATCCTGAATCCACGATATGTCAAATATTGGGCTATGGTAACGTAAAATCAAAGAAAAATAGGGCTACTCTAGGACTATAGTGCGTTTCATCGAATAGTACCTATGGCGTTATGTTGGCTCCCCTGTCTGTTGGGTGGTCATTGGCACCATATTGGCATGAGAAGACGCATATTTTGTTTATTTTCATTTGATTTTCATTTCATTCATTCAGGAAAATCAAATGAAAATAAACAAAATCTGCGTCTTCTTATGCAAATATGATGCCAAACACTTAGACAGACAGGGGAGCCAACATAACGCCATAGGTACTATTCGATGAAACGCACTATACCTGGATCAAATGTACTAATTTGACGCCTGCCAGTGACGTCGAAGCTTTGACGTTTTGTTATAAGTTCCCTAATTATCGTTAACTGTGCCATTAGAATAAGCCGATTTTGACTACGAATTTTATGTCCTTAAGCCCTTATTCGCTTTGCCATCAAATCCTAAATATTAATAACTCAGTGGCTCCAAACTTTAAAATCTTCTCACTTTCCTTAAAATAAAAAATGTTATCAAAGGCTTATTATTTTAATAACCCTTTAAGATTTCGAATGCCAGGCCCAAGTGACCCCGCTGCTTTAAAAAAATTGGTTGATTGTTTATTAATAACCTAAGCATGATAAACGGTTGTAAACGCTACGACCCGACATTAACCCTTTGACGTGTCGTTTTGTTTAATTGCACGCTTGTTTATTAAACGTGTCGCCGCACAACACTAGCTGACAATGTGCTTTCCCACACACTTATTCTGGAAATTTTCTGTGCTATACCTATTTGTTTGTTCGATGTTATCTTTGAAACTTTTTTTCAGTGGTGAGTGCTGTAGTGTAGCGGCAGAGGGTTCGATTCGTAGCACCAGCAATTCGGATAATTTCTAATTTGAATCTATACTAATATTATAAATGCGAAAGTGTGTCTGACTGTCTGTCTGTATGGCATCCTCTATCACACTAATATTATAAAGGTGAAAGTTTGTATGTTTGTTACTCCTTCACGCAAAAACTACTGGACGGAATTGGCGGAATGGAGATAGATAATATCCACACATAGGCTACTTTTTATCCCGGAAAATCAAACAGTTCCACTGGGATTTCAAAAAACTTAAATCCACGCGGACGAAGTCTCGGGCATCATCTAGCATTGAATAATTATTATTGATCAACACTAATTGGTTACGTAAGCTTACACGGAATCCTGGCCCCTAAATTAGGAGATCCCGTATCTCAGGGGCCAGTGCCTTCCCATACATAGTGGTTGTACTTAAATTGACCCTAAAGTCTGGTCTAGTGTAAGGTCTCGGTCGTGGCTAGTAACCCTCAGTTAGTCCGCTCCCATCTTATATTAGGTACGTACATCAAATACCACAAGGTGAAATTGCAGTCAAGGGTTAACTTGTATATGTTACGGGCAACGTGATTAACTGGGCATTATTAATAAGGACCGGCCATTATTAATAATGCCCAAGAGCGATGGGCAAAGTGATTAATTTATCACTTCGACCGGCCATTATTAATAATGCCCGACGGCCCGTGGTCCATGTAATAAATCAGTGTTTAAGATAGCTTGAATTTATCACTTGTACCGGGCAGTATGAATAATTCCTACTTGTAGCCGGGCAATGTGATAAATTGGACCGCGGTCGTTAGCAGGGGCGCGTACGTGCGGGGGGAGGGCATTAGGTTAGGTTAACTCCTCTTCCATTGGCAGAGGAGGCTCAAGTCACCCACTGCTGGTCATAAGATTATCGAAGCTATCCATCCCATTCTCGAGGATTGGACGAAGAGGAAGCATGGAGCACTCACGGGGCACAGGTGCTTTGGAAGATACCTGTGCAGGGTGGCGCGAAGAGAGCCCACAGAGGAATGCCACCAGTGCGGTCGTGTCTCAGACACGGCACAACATACGCTGGCTGAATATCCGGCGTGGGCGGAGCCTCGCCAGTCACTGGGGGATATTATGGGGCAGGACCTCTCATTGCCCGCCGTGACTAAATCCATGGTGGACAGTGAGAGGGCTTGGCAAGCGATGGTCTCCTTCAGTGAGGAAGTAATGACGCAGAAGGAGGCAGCGGAGCGGCTGAGAGAGGAAGCCGAAAGCTCTCATCCCATGCGCCGCAAGAGAATCGGGCGCAGGCGAGCTGCGCACGACCGTCGCTTGCCCCCTTGAGTAGGGCCTCCGGGTAATAGACACGGGGAGTCTGTTACCCGTGGGAGAGTAAGTCCTCGAGTTGGAAGGCAAGTCCTTGTTTCCGGCGAGCGTTAAACGGTTTTGGGGCCCCTTTTAGTCCCAGGGCTGGGCCTGCCTTGGCGGGCGCCGTTAGCTGGGTCGCAGTTGAATACGTTCGTGTCCCTGTGCCCAGCAACAACGATTGAGACGGTAAGCCGTGGAGTTTTAGTCGGTAAGAGTCCAACATAACCACCTCGCCCCCCCGAGCACGGTGGTATCCATGAGGATTTTCCCACGTATAAAAAAAAGTTTAGGTTAGGTTAGGTTCTTTCATTTAATAAACAAAAACACTACAGTTCACCTATTTTATTACTTTGCCCAAGATAGGGTGGGCATTATTCATAATGGCAGGGAAAAGTGATTAATCATGCTGTTTTAATCACATTGCCCAATTGAGTCGGGCATTATTAATACAGACCGGCCATTATTAATAGTGCCCGGACTTATCAAATTGCCCGTAACATATATAAACGAATAAAAAAAACTGTAAAATGAATTTTTCAAAATTTATATTTAAATATTCAATGCATAGTTTATTTTACTTAAAAATAAATTAAGAAATTTTTTGGTTTTCATTCTTAACTGTATTTCACAGGCTTCAAAGAGGTAATGTTTGTAAGTCTGTTTGTAGGGGGTAATCTCTGCCGAGTTTGAAAATTCTTTCACCAGTAGAAAGCTACAATATCATGATTGACAGGCTATACCTAAAATTGTAATAAGCTACCCGTGCGAAACCGGAGTCGATCGCTAGTCTTTTATAAAGAACGGATTATTATGTTATTACTTATTGTATACGAAGACGGTAGTTATTAAACTAGGGATTAAAAACTTTTGAAGTTTTAATTTTCGTACTTTCTTTTGCAGTCGTTAAAACTGAACAAAAGCCTTTCATAATTAAAAACCGTCTCACAGTTTAAATGTTGTGAAACTTATGGCTTTATAAAACTCTTCTTAAATAAATGATGATATGAATTAAATGTAATAATTAAGAATGTTGCTCATTTAATTTCCAAAAAGGTTCTAAATTCATTTTAACGGGTACATTCATTTAAACAGGTGCAAGTTTAATTTTTTTTCCATCTCCATTCATTCTAACATTCAGTCATTCTAAGTTAGACTGCTTCCATCTTAAACGGCATCATCACTTACCATCAGATGAGATCGCAGTTAAGGGCTAACTTATATCAGATTTAAAAAATATTATCAGATATTCTGTGTGCAGTTTTTTTTTTTAATATGTTTTTTCATGTTATTTTTCCTTCCAGAATAATCCCTCAAGTTGTAATTCCAAGATAGTTCCAATCTAACACGCTATGATTAGTCCTTTGTCCGTCATATTAGCCACAGCTGTTATTAAGTGAACGAGGCTTTTTATTTTAACAACATAATCGCGGAGTTTGCTTAATCATGTATAGGGTCTTTAACAGGGCTCTCTCCGTCACTCGCTTCATACAATCGTAGTTCCAATTTCATTTGAATATTAAGCAACCAAAGTCCACGAAATTTTGCAGACATATTCTAGAAACTAATATCTGTGTCTGTGGTGTTTTAAATTTTTCAAAAAATATGTAGTTTTAAAATTACAGGGGCTCAAAGATTTGTATGTAAATTTTTAACTTACCGCCGCGTAACTTTGAAATTGAATATTTTAACAGAAATCTGGAAAACCACAAACATAGATATTAGTTTCTAGAATATGTCTGCAAAATTTTATAGACTGTGGTTGCTTAATATTCAAATGAAATTGGAACTACGTTTGTATGAAGCGAGTGACGGAGAGACCCCTCTTAACGCGACAATAGTATAATGAAAGGGTGATTCTCTGTAGTATAAAATCGTAGAGGTCATGTCGCTATACTGAATATTTTATAGACAAGTGTAAATTAAAAATTTATAACTCCCCCGACAAGTGAAGGTTACAGTAACTAGAAAAGAGCTGATAACTTTCAAACGGCTGAACCGATTTTCTTGGATTATAGCTAAGAACAATCTCGATCAAGCCACCTTTCAAACACAAAAACTAAATTAAAATCGGTTCATTAGTTTAGGAGCTACGATGCCACAGTCAGATACACAGATACACACGTCAAGCTTATAACACCCCTTTTTGGGTCGGGGGTTAAAAAATTGACTGGATCATTGGATACCTTTTTTTTCAACTCTCAACTTTTTTTAAATGTCTAACGAGTGGCTACGAATGGAGATCGCATTGAGAGCATACTTTTCTTGTTCTTTCTTTAGGGGGATAAATATAGCCGTCTCATTCTCAATCGGCATTTCCGTTGGGTTATTTGCGAGGTGATTTGGTGTGACACACTCATTTAATTCGAGAGATATCAGAATAATTCACTTATTTTATGCTGAGACTAGCTGATGCCCGCGACTTCGTTCGCGTGGATGTAAGTTTTTTTTAAATCCCGTGGGAACTCTATAATTTTCCGGGATAAAACGTAGCCTATGTGCTAATCCAGGGTGTACATTTGGTGTAATATGTGCTAATCTGTCTCTATTCCAAATTTCAGGCAAATCCGTCCAGTAGTTTTTGCGTGAAGGAGTAACAAACATACACACACACATACATACACACAAACTTTCGCTTTTATAATAAGTGTGATAATGAGATTAGTGTTATTAGTTTTTAACTCCCGACCCAAAAAGAGGGGTGTTATAAGTTTGACGTGTGTATCTGTGTATCTGTCTGTGGCATCGTAGCTCCTAAACTGATGAACCGATTTTAATTTAGTTTTTTTTTTGTTTGAAAAGTGGCTTGATCGAGAGTGTTCTTAGCTATAATCGAAGAAAATCGGTTTAGCCGTTTGAAAGTTATCAGCTCTTTTTATTAGTCTAATAAATACGTAGGCCCACCCGTGCGAATCTATGGAAAGTCATCTAGTTTGTTATAAATATTCCTGATATTTGTCTAATCTCCTTCATCCATTAAAACTGAAGGACTGATGAAGTCGATAAAATTTTAAACCCCTTACCTCGCACTCTAATTTGAACTTTATTTCGAAAGTGATTGGGATAAATCTTGTTTGACACCGACTTTATGTCTGGAAGATTCTCGAAAATGGAATGAGAGCTAGTGATTTATTTTTGCAGTCGATTACAAATTAATCAAACGAAAAAGTCAAACACTTACTTTATTATAAAAGAAAAATGTTCTCATTCTAACTTATCATCTGTTATTATTTCATTGCTGAACCGACCTTGCTGGCACAAAGACAGCTTGCATCCTGGAGACAGACATCATCGTTAACATCATCATGATCATCATCATCTAAAACCTCCCTGGCGCAGTGGTAAGCGCTGTGGTCTTATTAGTGGGATGTCCCGGGTTCGATCCCCGCTAAATTTCTGGGCTGGTTAGAGGCTTTGGCCGTGGCTAGTTACCCTACCGGCAAAGCCGTGCCGCCATGCGATTTGGCGTTCCGGTACGATGCCGCATAGAAACCAATAGATCAGTCAGTCAGTCAGTTAGCTTTTCCTATTTAGGTGACTATCCAACCGCCTCCTAAGAATGCATTGCAAAAAGCGATTATCACATCTCTGCTCTCGTGATGGTTCTGATTATATTATGTTTAATGTTTATATTAATGCTTTATTTAAATTGGTCGCTATCTCTTAGCCTATAATGGATGCAATGCAAAGAGCGCGCGATATGTATGGCACACATTCGGCGCGCGCGCATCCCAAATGCTTTACAGGGAGAAAGTGATGTAAAAGGATTAAGATTTAAGATGTTACTGTGACACACTGAACCCATGCAGTGTTGGAATTCCTGACTTTACAAATGAATCCATATGTTTCTCTTTATCGGTTGCAAATGTCTTCGCGTTCCCATTGACATTTGAAAAGACATCGTTTTTAGAGTTATAAAACTAAGGTTGCCAATCGTACTCTATAAGAATAGAGTTTTTTAATATAAAAATACTAATCAAAAGAGCAGGCGGGCCACTTGATGTTAAGTGATTACCGCCGCCCATGAACATTTGCAGCACCAGAAGAACCGCCAATGCGTTACCGGCCCTTCAGGAATATGTTGACCCACCTCTTGAAAATTTCCCATCACACTGATATTATAAAGGCGAAAATTTGTATGGTGATGTGTGTGCGTGTATGTGTGTATGTTTGTTACTCTTTCACGCAGAAACTACTGAACGGATTTGGTAGGAAAGGAAGATAGATTATGCCCTGAATTAACGCATCGGCTTTTTTTTATTCTGTAAAACCAAAGAGTTCCAATAAGATTTTTCAAAACACAAATCCACGCGGACGAAGTCGCAGCCGTCATATAGGTAGGTAGGTACATCAATAAAGACTCAATGTCTTTGAAAGCGGGAGACAAAATCGAAAGTGTCTGAGTGTTCGCCTTGACACGCCTATAACCTGCGACCCCATTCATCTCAATATGCTAACGCCACCACTGAGTCACTGTGACTCACACGCTAATAGGGTGACCAGGATATCAAATAAGACCACATCTTGTAATCTATCTACCGCGATTAATAGCCTCATCGGGTGAAAGAAGGGCTGGCTCTTTTTTGCGCAACGGATCAGCCTGGCTGTTCAGCGTGGGAATGCAGTGAGAATATTGATTCTTGGCACCATTCCACGCGGGCATGATTTGTATAGTTAGTATTAAGATAAGGCTAGCTTTAAGTTTTATTGTAATACTAGAGGATGCCCGCGGCTTTGCCCGCGTAGATTTCGTTTTTTTTGAATCCCATAGAAGCTCTTTGATTTTCCGGGATAAAAAGTAGCCTATGTCCTTCCTCGGGATATATCTGAAGTCTGTACCAAATTTCATTAAAATCGGTTCAGCGTTTGGGCCGCGAAAATGTAGCAGACAGACACACTTTCGCATTTTTAATATTAGTATGGATTTTCAATTAAAAATCTGTCTTATTCATCTTCGACAACGAGAACGAACACCTCTTTGCCACAGCAGTGTGTCCTATAGTTTTATTGGTGGGAGGCACGGGTTTGATTCTCGGCACGGGTTAGTTTTTCTAAATTGATTCAGGTCTGGTCTGAAAGGAGGTTTTGGCCTTGGCTAGTTACCATCCAAAGCTGTGTTGCTAAGCGATTTAGCCCTCTCCCATCTTAGACTGCATCACCGCTCACCACCAGGTGACATCGCAATCAAAAGCTTATGTTTTTTGTTCAGAATTAATTGAAAAATCCATACTAATATTATAAATGCGAAAGTGTGTCTGTCTGTCTGTTAACTTTAGGTACACGGCCTTTCCTTTTAACCAAGTAGGAGCCTACTACAGAGATGGGCAGGCTAATTTTCAACTCGGAAAATCAAAGAGTTCCCTCGGGATTTTGAAACTTAAATCCTCGTGGAGAAAGTCGGGAGCATCAGCTAGATCGTATAATATGGGTGAGTCCCAAAAAATAATTTATACCATGGTGTCACTACTTCCGAATTTCATATTCAGATTATGGTAATATGAATATTTTGAAAACATTGTATTGACATTAAATAATTAATTTGCAAGCGGTTAGACTACCATAGATGCCAGGCATTATAATAATATAATTAATTAATATAGTTTATTAAAATTAAAAGCGGTTTTAGTTACATTTAGTTTCCTGAAATCAGCTTCATTATGAACTAAACACGTATTTTAAATAGACTAGCAACCGACCATGGCTTCGCTCACGAAAATATAAATAGTCTTTGTTCTCTATCCCGTGTGAATCACTAAAAATCCGGCCTTATTAGTTGTGTAGGTACATTATAGAGGGAATCTTTGTGCAAAATAATAACAGTTTCATTTCGTTTCATTTCATAGGTTTGGGTTTATTATGGAACCACATATTACGTACCACATACCTACGTTTTCTTTAAAACCCCCTCTTTTTAGGAAAGGTTTTCAAAAAGTCCCGATCCCAAACGCTTTCAATGGTTTTCAAGGGATTTTTAATTTTTATACATTACCTTGCAAGTATCTAAACTAAAATTAAAACTATAACGATATGAAAGAAAAATCGAATAACTCGAAACAGAAAATAAATATTAGGTATTATCACAACTAGCTCTTTAAACATACAAAAAACCGGTAAGCGCTCAAGAAGTAACACTTAAATTTTTAGGGTTCCGTACCTCAAAGGGAAAAACGGAACCCTTATAGGATCACTTTGTTGTCTGTCTGTCTGTCTATCCGTCGTGTCTGTCAAGAAACCTATAGGGTACTTTCCGTTGACCTAGAATCATGAAATTCAAGGTCAAGCCGGAGTTTACTCACCCTCGTTGACTCTGCTATTGTTTATGATTCCCTTGACGGGTCTCAACAAACATATAGACAGACAAACAAGTGATCCTATAAGGGTTTCTTTTTTCTCTGGATATCCGGAACCCTGAAAAATTAAATATGATTTAGTGGTTTGTGAACTAAAGCTGGTATGTAGTAATAAACGCCCGTGTATCGTCGAGCACATAACCAAAAACCCCCGTATTCCAATTTGGAGGCACGGCCTGCCGTCAAAAACATAATTGGCATACCCTTCTCTCGGACGCCGACATAATGTTACAATTGCTAGATACGGCAAGTATTAAATAGGTATAGATTCATCATCATCACCGGCCCACTACTGAGCCTCTCAGAGCCTCTCAAAATGAAAAGGGTAATGCCATAGTCCACCACGCTGACCAAGCGCGGATTGGCAGACTTCAGACACCTTTGAGGACATTACGGAGAACTCTCAAGCATGTATGTTTCCTTACGAGTCACAAGTCACAATGTTGTTATTCACCGTTATGCTTTAATACATAACTTCGAAAAGTTAGAGGGCACGGAATCGAACTTCTAACCTTCTGATTAGGAGGCCACTAAGCTATCACTACTATTAGGAATAGATTAAGCCTGATGAAAATATTTTTTATCCAAAAATCTCATCTGTATGTTGACTACAATCTACAGGCACAGTATAAAGTAGGCCTGCGGGATAATTCGCTAACTCAGTGTCTAAGAATGAATGATGGCCACCAAGGTCGTTTTTTAATCCATTGAAGGTCTTCTACGAAACAATATTTTAATATCACCCAGTGAAGCAGCAATGTAGAACCAACCAAACTCGAATCACATACCTAGCAGTTCGGGTCGTTCCTTCGTCCTGCACTATGATCGGTCTAGACGGTTTCGTAGAACCTCTGTATGTAATGGTGGCACGGGTACAAGTTTGCAGATCTCCAATCTTTTCATGATACACAAGGAATAGCAAGTAATCCAAACCGTTGTCTTAATGATTTTATTCAACTCCCGTTGTCCCCGTTAACGGGGACACGGTTAACGGGGACACGGTTGACGGGGACGACGGGACTACACGATTATATTCATAAAATTTTAATTTTAAGTAAGGACTCATAAGAATTTTATTTCATTTATCATAATATAAGAAAATGACAGGTCAAGACAGAATTGGCTATCATCGCACACATGCCATTAAGCCGTTGAGCATGCCCGCGGGTAACGGGGGACGTAAATAGCCTACTGCCCCTAGGGTTGTCACCCATCCCTTTTTTAATTAAAAATAAAAGCTATCTTAGAAAACTGTTGCAAATAAAATTTTCTATTGCACTTCATAAAGCTAAAAATATTACATACTTACTAGATTTTAATTTCTGGATGAATTCTTGGGTAAAAGTAAAAGTAGCCTAATATATCCCTCTCGTGTTAGTTATCTCTGTACCAAATGTCCAGTTCGGTTAAACGGATGGACTTTAGAAAGGTGGCAAACAGACAGATAAACAGACACATAGATAAAAAATTCAATAAAAAATATCACAAAAATATTGACAACCAACTTCGACTAGAGAACTTCTAGCAAGACCTTTGTGATAAAACCATCATAGTTCGAGATGTGAAAACTCATACTAGAAGTAGAAATAGAAGAAAACATTGCAGAACATACAGAAAGAAAAGAAATATACAGGTGGCCATATCAATACCTAATACATCGAGAATTTCGAGCTTATGTCTAAAGACCCTATAAATAAAGCCGTAGACGCCATAAAAAACGTAGTGATCGTATTTACTCCATCAAGTTAGCTCATGAGCTTTATCGCACATATACACCTAATAAGCGGTAAAGCATGCCCTACAGGCACTAGGGGGACGTTAAGAAGTTGTTACCTAGGGTTGCCACCCATATTATTTATTAAGTTTTACTTTTTTGAGTTTGAGGTTTGAGTTTTTTGAGTTTAAGTTTGAGCAATTGATGAATTTCATAATGTCAACGTTGCATAGAAACAATCGACTTTGCATTCAGCTGCCCACAAGGTAGTGTAATAGTTACATCACTAGTGTATTGTATATCTACATACTCGTATAGTAACATTTTGCTTTAAAAAAGTTAACTGTTTAGTTTCTTACTGGCTGATAGAATCTGCTTTCCGAACCAGTGGTAGAATAGAATATATTTTATTCAAATAAGCTTTTACAAGTTTGAATCGTTAAAAAAAATTACCACTGGTTCGGAATGCCGTCCTATAGAATCCTGAGTAATTACAAATCGCAAGTGAGTTATTCTACATGAATTAAATATCTACATTTCATTTCATTTTCAGATATTATTTAATTGAGAAAATTGATGATTGCATGTTTATTATTGCTATACTTAATGTTTTACATGATGCAGAAACTAGAAATTTTGAGAGAACCAAATATGAACATAAGCTTTGTCACGTTTTGCATGTCTCACACACCTTAAGCTATGACAAAAAAAAATTAACGCTAACGGACGGACCGAAAATATACGCTTTTACATATTGAAAGAAAAAAAATAAAGGATAGATGTAAATAGAGGAAAATTTTGTAGAAGACTTAGAAAAGGTGGAAGTGCCGAAGGAAGTAAGAAGTCAGGTTTTTTATTTTTGTCGAATAAGTATTTTTGTATAACGAGCCGTCCCCATACAAGTACCGGGAACTAAGAAGAAAACTTTCAATATATTTTTGTCTCGATTCAAAAAAAGTTGTAATTGACAACCCTAACGACAGCTAGTGACAAATAGCTTACTACAGCTAATGACGGGAACCCGAGAGGACAGGTGAGCCACTTCTCGGAACAATGGAAACGCGCATGGAAATAACAAAACAACAGACGAATAGTTTGACAAACTTGCGCCCGTCTGGCTGGCGTGTGCTGCATAGAGACAGAACGGCATTGCGCACCCTATCGATTTACATCATTTTTTAATTCTTACAAAATTGAGTTTTTTTATTATAACTTTTTGTAAGTAATACGCAATTCTTCTTATAATGTTATTTGAGTATTTTTTTTTGTTTATTTTATTTTTATTTATTTATTTATGTACCGCCCACAGAGTTACACATTTAGATTAAATACATGTTGCTCCTTAAATTCTAGGGCTCTTATGCAACTCCACTTACGGGCAGTCACAGCATACATTAACATAAACATAAGTCGTACAGTAAAATATAAAATATAATATAATTGCTAACCTAAGGAATATGAAAAAATACCTAAGTTATAAATTTTAAAAGAATATAATAAGATGGAAATTAAATTAAAGTAAAGTTAAGTTAAACTAAGCTAAATTATCTAAATCATCTAAAATACAATATACTTACGGCTAGGGACTGACACTAATTATCGTTATCCTATTGAGGAATCGAATGATTTGAACAACTTGGCTTTAAATTTAGCCAGGTTATCGCAAAAGAGATCCGTGGTAATGTCCTTGTCCAAAAATTCCTTATATGTACTACTAAACCTTGGTATTAACGAATGACGACCTAGATTGGTTCTACTGATTCGGTGAGTGAACAGAGGAATAGGATACCGCGGTATACGGGAGGGTACTTTGAAGGATATTTGGCTCAACAGTTCCGAGTTATCCATGGTTCCGTTTGCAAGTTTGTGGAAGAATACCATGTCATGAACTTTGCGTCTGTCCGATAATGAATTTAATTTAAAAAGTTTAAGCCGAGAGATATAGGATTTTGTAGGTGATAAGTCGGTACTATTGTGCAATGAATGTCTGTATTTAACCTTATTTCCTCATACCATGTTTGTACGTACTTTATACTGTGTGATAAAAATAGTAAAAGAAATAAATGTACCTACCTACCTACACTAGAAATTTTAGTAGGTACATCTGCATTCTGCCAAATTTTTTTTATTCTAAAAGTATAATAATTCACTTAGACGCTAATTAGGGAAATATGGAAATAAATGTTAGGTACAGGTTTTCTCAAAAAAAAAAAAAGTTTGTGAGAAGACGTAACTCAAAAAAGTATGATACAAAACTTAAAAGAAAGAGTTGAAAAATATTAAATTTTATAATTCTAATTATACCACGTTTAAAAATGGCAATAAAATAACTATTTTGCAATACCTTTTCCATCGTATCTATATCTTCGGTTATATAGGTATAAGTCTACGTTGATCTCCGCATACCAGCCTCCGGAAAAAGGTCAACAACCCCAACCCTGAGTACCACCCCCGATTTGTAGATTTGAATATTCTACCCTCGAAATTTTAAGTATTAGGCACTTCCTACCCTCTAGTGGTTACCTACTTATTACACTATTAAAAAAAAGGTTATTATGTATTTTGGTTAACAAAACTTTTTGCTTCTTGTTTCATTATTTTTTGGAAAACATAATTTAGGTTGTGACGATTTCTAACATGAATTCATTCGCTACAAGTCTAAATTATAAATTTATAAATAACACCCCCGACAAGTGAAGCTTACAGTAACTAGAAAAGAGCTGATAACTTTCAAACGGCTGAATCGATTTTCTTGGATTATAGCTAAGAACATTCTCGATCAAGCCACCTTTCAAACAAAAAAAAAAACTAAACTAAAATCGGTTCATTAGTTTAGGAGCTACGATGCCACAGACAGATACACAGATACACACGTCGAACTTTAAGTAACCGTATCTTTTTGGGTCGGGGTTTAAAAATTATGGTAGACAAGAGCTTCGCGACACTGATGCGCGACCACGACGCGCGACCGCGACGAGCGACCACGGCACGCGACCGTGGCACGCGACACTGGCACATAGCTTTGTACAAAAAGGGCCATCCTCATTATCAGTGTCGATCGGTAGACTTTCACTGGACATAGGTCTTTTGTTTCCAGTTTCCACACGCCACGGTCTTACTCTGCGCCACCTGAATTGAGCTCCCTAGTCCCTGTAACTCGTTTTATGTCATCCTGTCTAGCAAAAAAACCCCACTCCGATCATTGTGGCGTTATTCGTAGGATACGATAGTTTACAGGATTCTTTGTGAAACGATATGTCATAAAATATCTTCAAAATCGTTCCTGTAGAGTTTAGGAGAAATTTGAACTGACACACAAACATATAACACCTACCCCACACGCATATAGTATACTGTCTCCGTTCTGACGTGTGTAATTACTTTCCCAAAGACTCCAGACGTTCTTAAAATAGGTACATATTTGCCCGTTTTGATAATACACACATAAAAAGGTTATATTCCAATTTCCATTCCGCTAAGCAAATTGTCCTCAAAGCTCAGTGTAGCGTCGCTGGTTATTCCGCGTCATTTCTTATACATTTCCGCAGTTGGTCCTCCGAACCGGATGCGAGCGCCGGAACTTCGTAACGAGGACATTATCGAATATTATCATATTTATAGGAGTCTTTATTGAAAGATATGCCTGTTTTAATAAAATTGGGATTCGGAAAATTCATTTTTATTTACTTAGTTCATATCTTTGGTGCTACCTATATCTATGTTATATACTAAGATAGATTAGACGCTACTTGGGCGCAAAAAGTAGAAATATTTATACTAAAAATTGTATGATGCATGGATTAAGTTTTTTTTAGTCCTATTACAGAACTAAAAAAAAATATGGATCACAAAAAACCCTTTTTGAATGGCACACTTTTCTAGCGGACTTGTATTAAATGTCCATTCCAGTGCTGTGAACGCATCTAAAGAAGTTTTCACTTCGATAAAGTAGCGCAGATGTGTATGAACTGGCCATAATGATTGTACTAATCACATAAAAAAGCATTCCGTCAAGGTTAACGCTTCGGTGACTTGCGACTTTGTCGTAGAGGAATGCAACTATAAGTAGACCGAAACTCCCAAGGTCGATTCCCAGCCTAAACACACACTAGCGAGCTGCCCCCCCACCCACACCAGCGCGCAGCACGTGAACGCTCGCCCCTACACATGGTCGCCATGGCAACGCAGCATCCTATTTCCACGCCCACTACCCCGGGGGCGAACTCTCAAGATATTACGCCCTACTTCGCCCGCATTGGTGAACTAAAGGGGTGTATGCTCATGCTAGCGTGAGTCCGTTTAGAGTCCGCTGCGATCTAGTGAAATTCCATTTTGAACTGAAATCTCGTGACATCGCCGGCCACGTAGATTGCTTTTATTGCCCGAGTATTATAATCATAAAAACTTGAAGGCTTCAATTTGTAAAAAGGAAAAAATACGTATAAGGTAGTTAGCGAATGCTAACCGAGCTCTCGACTCCATTCGCAACATTCAGCCGGCCGCTCGTTAACAAACCTATTCAATTTTGAAGTATTAGTCGATTGAGGCAACATTTCTCGCGTCCTATCGCCACGAGTTCCAATTAGCGACTGGAGCTCGTCGCTCGAGTGCCGGTGACGTCACGCGGCGCTTTCATGCCTTCAATAACTACCCTCTCGACGTGCCTTCAATAGCCGGCCACTCCACCTGGCCTTCATTAGGGACCTTCTCAATACACGCGGAGAGCTGAAAAGGCGACGCGAACCTACTAATTTCAAAAATGTAAGTTTTAACGAGAAAACTTGTTTAGCTAATAACGTCGGTGGCGCTGGCGAACCTCGCGCCGCCCCCGCCCCGCGTAATTGCGTGATTTAATTTTTTTAAATTATTACGAGCTGTCAACTGAACAAAGCGCTCGCTATCTTTTGTTACCGGTCGCGCCATAGACAAATCTTATTATGGAAATATTTTCAAATTAAGAACGCGCTGTGCTCCCGCATTATGCGTCTCGACTGTCATCATTGTCTATGGGTTCTTTTTGTTCGGGCTCGCATGTTGAGGCTTTTCGACCACCGTTTCGGTTATTTTTTCTCTTTTTGTTTTTTTTATCCGCTGTCCCGAGCGTGAATGGGGGGCTTTGTTTGTGCGTGTTTTATTATTAATTAGTGGGGTTTCTTTGTTCGTGGTAATTATTGTCTTAATAAGCAGTTCCTGCTCGAATGTGAAGGAGCGGCGAAGGAATTGTCAGCCACCTCGCTTTTAAATGGGTTAAGGAGATTTGAAATATTCAAAACTGGTTTTACGCTCTTTATACTTTGCGGTAGTTTCAACGTTCCCTTTGGCCGTGAAGTGGAGGAGCCTTTCTTGTCGCTAAGGATTTCCTTGTGTTACCCATAATCTAATTCTATCTCGGAACGGTTTCATGCTCTATTCAAAACTCTGTATTATGTTATGCTGAATGTATTACAGACACTCGGATTAAGAATACATAGGACAGATTGGTAGAGAAGGAATTATTTCTACGTACATTTTTAAACAAAATATCAAATAATATTATGAATTCGACATTAAATGAAAAAAGTCCATGAAATTATTACAAAAATACAAGTGATAGATGTATTTGACGATACAAAAGCACTTGTGAAAGTTTATTTCAATAAAAAATATTTCTATTCTATTATATATAATTTGAGCGTACGAAAAAAACGTGCAATACGTGTATTGGTAACATTCAAAAACTTCAATAGGCAATGATGAGATTAAAATTAATTTCGAATTAACTAAAAGCAAACAAAAAAGAAATACTACTTAATAATACTTAACGAAAGTCACTTAGAAAATTTAAAACATAGTTACAGAACAAATCGAAACAAAACGCCATAGAAAATGAACATGATAACACAAGAAAAATATGAAAAAAAAAACCATGAAATATTTCGAGTGCAGGAATAAAACCCGGGCACTTTGCAAGACGCGTCATGAGCAATTAAATTGTCATCATATCGTTATGGACCTATAAACTAAACTCCGTTGATAAACTTCAAGGAGACACAAAAATTGTATAACGTTAAGTGTAAATACCTCGCTTCTTTAAAAGTCTATCCACTTCTGTGGATGGTGAAGAAACAAGATGAATTTCGAATAAACTAGGGGCAAACATAAAAAAAGTGTTCTATACTTACCGTAACACACTTGCCTAGCAGCTTAAAAAAAATAGTTACAAAACCGTCAAATCTAAACAAAACGCCATACAAAATGAACAAGATATATAAAAAAAGATGAAAAAAGCCCATGAAACATTTCGAGCGCACGAACAAAACCCGGGCACGTTGCAAGACGCGTCATTAGCAAGTAAATTGGCGCCGGCACCGTATAAATTTCGTTCTACCCTCCCGCCCAATTATGCAAAATGGCACCCAACGAGGGCTATTCAACCACGCCGCACTTCCGAGTGTCTCACCTCTAATTAAACTGGAATCTTCTTTTCACCACTCTATTATGCGAAATAAACGACTGGATCGCTGGCGACACGTAGGCGTAAATTAATTATGGTGTTTCGAATCACTGAATGCTCCTTGTGTGTTTTGTGAACATTTTATTCGAGCTTCATTATATTATACTCCATTCAGCTTAAAAAAGTACATTTAATAATTACTATGTCGTCATTTTGTTGATCAATTTTACGTTGCATAGGTGAGAATAGACTTAAATTATCATCATTAGGAACCATTCATCGATGTTAGCAACCCATTGCCAATCCTGGTCTTTTCCAAAAATGGGAAGGTTTTGGCCACAATCCACCACTCTACCATCCAAAATATACGACTGGATCGCTGGCGACACGTAGGCGTAAATTAATTATGGTGTTTCGAATCACTGAATGCTCCTTGTGTGTTTTGTGAACATTTTATTCGAGCTTCATTATATTATACTCCATTCAGCTTAAAAAAGTACATTTAATAATTACTGTGTCGTCATTTTGTTGATCAATTTTACGTTGCATAGGTGAGAATAGACTTAAATTATCATCATTAGCAACCATTCATCGATGTTAGCAACCCATTGCCAATCCTGGTCTTTTCCCAAAATGGGAAGGTTTTGGCCACAATCCACCACTCTACCATCCAAAATAAACGACTGGATCGCTGGCGGCACGTAGGCGTAAATTAATTATGGTGTTTCGAATCACTGAATGCTCCTTGTGTGTTTTGTGAACATTTTATTCGAGCTTCATTATATTATACTCCATTCAGCTTAAAAAAGTACATTTAATAATTACTGTGTCGTCATTTTGTTGATCAATTTTACGTTGCATAGGTGAGAATAGACTTAAATTATCATCATTAGCAACCATTCATCGATGTTAGCAACCCATTGCCAATCCTGGTCTTTTCCCAAAATGGGAAGGTTTTGGCCACAATCCACCACTCTACCATCCAAAATAAACGACTGGATCGCTGGCGACACGTAGGCGTAAATTAATTATGGTGTTTCGAATCACTGAATGCTCCTTGTGTGTTTTGTGAACATTTTATTCGAGCTTCATTATATTATACTCCATTCAGCATAAAAAGTACATTTAATAATTACTATGTCGTCATTTTGTTGATCAATTTTACGTTGCATAGGTGAGAACAGACTGATCTCATAAATTATGATCACTGCATCGGATTAAATTCGATTAATCTGAAATCACTGCAACCTGGTTTTTTAAAAATCTAAAGATTGCTATAAACCGAAGGGTATCTGATGTACTAAATACTAGCTGACGCCCGCGACTTCGTCCGCGTGGATTTAGGTTTTCCGAAATCCTGCGGAAACTCTTTGATTTTCCGGGATAAAAAGTAACCTATGTGCTAATCCAGGATAATATCTACCTGCAGTCCCAGCCAAATCCGTCCAGTAGTTTTTGCGTGAAGGAGTAACAAACATACACAC
This sequence comes from Maniola jurtina, assembly GCF_905333055.1. Lineage (NCBI taxonomy): Eukaryota > Metazoa > Arthropoda > Insecta > Lepidoptera > Nymphalidae > Maniola > Maniola jurtina. Next base: position 3,613,537 of record NC_060051.1, read on the forward strand.
AAACTTACGCCTTATAATATTAGTGTGATTAATTTAATATCAGGTAGTGTGTTTGGAAGAAGCTAAAGTTATATGCATAACATAAGCAAAAATTTTTTTTTTAGTTTATAAATTACTAGCGACTTTGTCTGCCTAGCACTCGGGGTTAATGTCTATGACCGAAAGAATTTTCAGGATCGGATCATTAGTTCCTGAGTCTACCCCTTCATACAAACTCATCGCCAACTTTTACTTCTTCATAGATTGGTGGATTAGATAAATAATAGAATACGAAATGCTGATATAATTTAATACTAGAAGATGCCCGCGGCTTCGCCCGCGTGGATTTCGGATTTTTAAAATCCTGCGGAAACTCTTTGATTTTCCGGGATAAAAAGTAACCTATGTGCTAATCCAGGATATTATCTATCTCCATTCCAAATTTCAGCCAAATCCATTCAGTAGTTATTGCGAGAAAGAGTAACAAACACACACACACACACACACACACACGCACGCACACGCACACGCACACGCGCACGCGCACGCACACGCACACGCACACGCACACGCACACGCACACGCACACGCACGTCGCACACGCACACGCACACGCACACGCACACGCACATACACATACACACACACACACACACACACACACACACACACACACACACACACACACACACACACACACACACTTTCGCCTTTATAATATTAGTGTGATAGTGTGATTGTACAAGCCGTTGTTAATGTTAGCTTGTTTTGTTGCGTTTAGATTTCGATATCATGCACTTTGCATTTGATTTTTAAACCTAATCTCCAATTCCCATGTCATAAAACGAAATTAGTTTTTCAATCTCATATATTTCTACCTTTAGCAGTAGCCTCATCATAGTCATTGATGAATGAATAACGACATATATGTCATTAGACTTGATGTCGTTTATATGTAGATGTTTTAACAGGGCTCTCTCCGTCACTCGCTTCATACAATCGTAGTTCCAATTTCATTTGAATATTAAGCAACCAAAGTCCTTGAAATTTTGCAGACATATTTTAGAAACTAATATCTGTGTCTGTGGTGTTTTAGATTTTTCTAAAAATATGTAGTTTTAAAATTACAGGGGCTCAAAGATTTGTATGTAAATTTTTAAAACCGCGTAACTTTGAAACCGAATATTTTAACAGAAATCTGGAAAACCACAGACATAGATAATAGTTTTTAGAATATGTCTGCAAAATTTCATGGACTTTGGTTGCTTAATATTCAAATGAAATTGGAACTACGGTTGTATGGAGCGAGTGACGGAGAGAGCCCTCTTAACATTATAGAAGACGTTGAAAAAAGCGAGATAGTTGTGCGTCGTTTGATTAGTTCATGATCACTTTTAGATTATGATCGTTATTTATAAACGTCGTAAAAACTTATTAAACGTCATATAATTTTAACGAAACGCTGATTAATTTATAACGATTTATAACATTTTTGACATTTCTTCTTTTCTTTATAGCTTTCGTTTCGAGTGTTTTATGTTTTTATGACATTTTATTCCGGACACAAAGAGTACCGCTTTGCAATGATTGTCAGATTGTCTAGATATTGTCGTATTTGACACAACAACTTTAGATTTAAGCATATTTTTTGAAAAAAATGGCGACTCCACGACCTAAAATATTTGTTCGGGATTTTGCTAAGGTAATTAAAATATATCAGATACCTAGTTCGAAATCAAATAACACGCACCATCTAATCAAACCTCATAGTAAACTTAAAACTAAAGCTACGAGGGTTCCAAACGCGCTCAAGTCTGAGAAGAGCCCACAACAAACTCAGCCGGGTATGACTCACTTCTTTTTTTACATATACCTACCTACTTACCTAATGATGATGCTCACACTCGCGTGGATTTAGGTTTTTTAGGTTTAGGTGTGGATTTAGGTTTTAAAAGTACCATGGGAACTCTTGTTATCCAGGATAAAAAGGAGTCCATGTCCATAATATCTGGGATGCAGGTATCTCTGTACCTTTCATCAATATCAGTAAATCGGATGAGACGTGAAAATGGAACAGACAGACACACTTTCACTATTATAACTAGTATGTACATGCATATCTTTGTTTTTAACCCCTCACTCAAAAAGAGGGGTGTTATAAGTTTGACGTGTGTATCTGTGTATCTGTCTGTGGCATCGTAGCTCCTAAACTAATGAACCGATTTTAAGTAGCTTGATTGAGAGTGTTCTTAGCTATAATCCAAGAAAATCGGTTCAGCCGTTTGAAAGTTATCAGCTCTTTTCTAGTTACTGTAACCTTCACTTGTCGGGGGTGTTATAAATTTTTAATTTACACTTGTTAATACAATTTCCGTGTCCTTGTTTCAGGCGAGCAAGATGGGTCTTCCAGCGGGGGGAAGTTTATCCCTGTTCTGTCCCGGGGGCGACCTGGGGCAGCCCCCGCCCGCGCACATGGGCATCCCCCCACCTTACCAGCTAGACTCCAAATTAGGTAAGCTAGTAAGATATAGCTAGACTAGCTCATGTCCGCGTATTCGGCCGCGTGGACTATACAAATTTCAACCCCAAATTTTACCCTCTTAGGGGTTGATATTTCAAAAATCTTTTCATAGCGGATGTTTACATCATAATAGCTATCTGAATGCCTTTCAATCCGATCCGTCCGTCCTGTAGTTTAAACAGTGCGTTGATAGATCAGTCAGTCAGTTTTCCCTTTTATATAATTAGATAGATAATATGATGGAAGTGATAGCCTAGTAATAGAGGTGATAGACGTCGGCCTGTCCGGGGGTGCGGGGTGGGAAAGTTAACTAACTTTTCAGAGTTATAGGTACTGCATTTTCAACAATTAAATATCACTTGTTTTAAAACCTTTAAAAAAATTATAGGTGACCTATAGGTATGCCAGCTCTATCTGATTTCAATTTAGTGTGATGATATGATAAACATTATACATGTATATGTAGTATGTATAATGTATATACATATGTGTATATATTTAAAAAAAGTAGTATTAGTAGCAGCGCAGATTTTAAAAATATTGGGACATAAATAACTTTTTTCCTGTGTGGGTATTTATTTGAACCGACCGATAGTCGAGAGAGGAAAACACCTCAAAATCATCCCTTTAATTGCCGATATATTGAGTATTTTTGAGGTTTGCTAAAAATAGAGTACATGTGTACAGTAAATTATTTCGTTGGTTGTTTTAGCGGCGGGTCTCGCGCGGTCGCCGATGTACCCCTTTCCTGGGGGTACGTACCCCTACCCCATGCTCAGCCCCGAGATGTCACAAGTAGCGGCCTCGTGGTAAGTTACTAACTAATAATTTACTTATTCGCGTATAAGTTAACTTGTAGCTGTACTTTATTTTATGGATTTGATTATAATTTTTATGTCAAGTGCGAGTCGGTTTCGCACACGAGGGTTCCGTGCCATCGTACAAGAAACAAAGAAGAAATAAAACTTGTTTTTTTTTTTTTGTTATTTAACCACTTTACGGTTTTCGGATTTTTCCCCTTTACGTGTGCTATGAGACATTGCTACCTGTTAAATTTCATTATTCTAGGTCAACGAAAAGTACTCTATAGCTTTTGATTTCCTTCGACACGAAGGATAGACAGACAGACAAACAAAGAAATCCTATCATGGCTCCTTTTTTGTTTTTCAAAATTGTAAAGTCCCATTGATTCATTAATTTAATATCTGCTATTGTTTGTACAGGCATACCCCGAGCATGTACCCCATATCGTCGGCGGCCAGCGGGTTTCGGAGTCCGTACCCCACGACGCTGCCTATCAGCACTTCTAGTCTATCGAGGTAAGCTTTGTACAGATATAGGGGAAGGTGGGGGAAAATCGGATAGGGGGTGAAACTGGATAGCTGCTATTTCATTTTTCCGTGTATAGCCAGGTCGTTCTAACTAGTGAAGAAATACGGACGGACGAATAACTAGTGAAGAATACAGCATTCCGAACCAGTGGTAGATTATTTTGACGATTCAAAAGCACTTGTAAAAGTTTAATTGAATAAAAATAATTTGAATTTGAATTTGAATTTGAATTTGGACAAACGCTTACTCAGTATGATTATAAATGGTCGCATACCCCACGACGCTGCCCATCAGCACTTCTAGTGCTAAGCTAAACTATCGAGCCAATTTTTTTTAGACACTCAAAATATAATAGTGTGCCAAGAACTTTTGAGCTGGATCCTTCTTCATCTTTCTACTATCGTACCACAAGGAATCATCAGGGCACACGAGTATGTATGGATATATATTTGTGTGGTCAGGGGCTGCACCTTAACGTAGTCGAAATTATACGGATACGTACGAAGCGATTTCTTCCTCGTTTCTAATTCGAACCGCTAGGATATGAAACGCCCTTCCGACATCAGTTTTCCCTACAGGTCCCTTCAAGTCTAGAAGGAATGGGCATCTTCTAGGCAACCATGGTCCATCTCGGGCTGCATCATCACTTGCCGGAAGGTCTGATTGCAGCCAAGCGCTAGTCCACCAATTCAAAAAAAAAAAAAACGCTCTGCCTTTCATACAAAATGTAAGAAAAGCACAGCGTAATTATGGCGATTTACGTTTTTGTAGCATCAATATGGCGAAAAATTCGCCTTATCAAAATATTTTACTGATTTAATTAAGTATCATATCCAAGAATAATGAATATACCTAGAATCTAGATAATGCTTAATTTTGTATGTTGTCCTTACAGTGAATTGTACCGGTTCTCCCCAACGCTGGGCGGCGGCCTGGGCCTGGGGTTAGGTCCAGCGCTGGTGGCGCCTCCCCCCTCCAAGTCAGATCTATTCACACACCATTCGAGGTAAGAAGCTGCCATCAACCCATCGCCGGCCCACTACTGGGCACAGATCTCCTCTTCGAATAGGAAATGTTTAGGTCATAGTTCTACTACGTTGATCAAGTGCGGAATGGCAGACTTCAGAGTTCACACACCTTTGAGAAAATCATAGAGAACTCTCAGACGTGAAGGTTTCCTCAAAATGTTTTTCTTCACCGTAGGTATTTAATTGCTAATCGCACATATCTCCGAAAAGCTGTTAGAGGTGCTCGCCCAGGATCGAAATGTTTTCCCCTTCTAACACGTAGCGATGCAAGTGTTCTCGATCGCGCGCTCTGTGCTCGGGTCGATGAACTTGTGTGCGCGGAATTTAAACAATAAAGCCATTGAAACTGCGACATTTCTCTTCGTGATTTTATAAGTAAGGTAGCAAGTGTTACATATAAAATGGCTTTTCACGTGATTTTTCACATGCTACCTGTGAAAAGGCCCACCTCTTTAAGTAATCCTATACTTATACCAGCTATAATCACGTATTTAGTTACTTTAAGAGGGGTCTCTCCGTCACTCGCTCCATATAAACGCATACAAACGTAGTTCCAATTTCATTTGAATATTAAGCAACCAAAGTCCAGGAAATTTTGCAGACATATTCTAGAAACTAATTAATATCTATGCCTGTGGTTTTCCAGATTTCTGTTACAATATTCGGTTTGAAAGTTATGCGGTCTTAAAAATTTACATATAAATCTTTGAGCCCCTATAATTTAAAACTACATATTTTTAGAAAAATCTAAAACACCACAGGATTCTGCAAAATTTCATGGACTTTGGTTGCTTAATATTCAAATGAAATTGGAACTACGATTGTATGGAGTAAGTGACGGAGAGAGCCCTGTTAAATGGAAATAACTCAGGATAGTTTAAACGTTAAATGGTCCACCTCTATTACAATTTGTAACATTAACATTCATCCGTGTAAGTTTTTAAATAAAGGGGTAGGCAAAATAATAAATGTCGCGTGCGTGAATGTGAACAACAACCGGGCAATTTGTAAGTTGTCCGACGTATTTGAAATTATAATGTCGCAGTAAACGGTCCAATGTACGGCGATAAACCACATTGTTGGCGATCACCCTTGCTTTTACTTGCCTTGTCCACAGTTAGGGTTGCCACCTTTTTTTATCAATACTATTATTAATGTTATAAATGCAAAAGTGGTATCTGCCTATTTATGGTATTTTGACGGTTCAAAACCACTTGTAAAAGTTTACTTCAATAAAAATATATTCTATTCTAAAAAAAAAATTCTATTCTATATGCTAGCTTTTCTTATCTGCTTAACCGTTTTTTACAGTTATTTACGACAGTTGTTAAATATAGAGATAGTTTGCATCCTAGAGCAGAACATCAAAGAGTTCTCATGGAATTTTCAAAAACCTAAATCCACACATACTAAGTCGCAGTCAATATCTAATAGAATATAAAGTTTGGGTGAAATAAAGTTCATTACTTTATTACAAAAATACGGGTGGCAGCCCTATTCACAGCATGCACAGTTAACTCTTTGTTATTATTGCAGGTAGGTATACGAATTATTATGAATGATTGAATAAACGTAAGGTTAATAATTTTTCATTATATTTTTTTCTGAAGAGTTTACTTCGTGTTTTGTCTCACAAAACTTCTTGACCTGACTTTATAATTAGACAAATTGAAATAAAAAAATGTAAAATGGAAACTATACAAACAAGACCAATAATACTTGCCACCATTGCTCAACTCCAATCCAATGTTTTCTTTGCCTAGCTGTTATTAACTCAACTCAATATTTATTACTTTATAAAAACAATTGGTCAAAGGCACTGGCGTGCACAGAGTTTAAAGCCAGGGTAAGCATTAAGGTATGAGTTTATTTTCTGCCAAGCCATAATGGAAAATAAGTGTTGATTTAGTACAACTGGGGTAGGCAGTGCTTTTATACCTCTGTGAGCTGCACGCCACTGGTCAAAGGGTCCTGTACCATCGTACAAGTATAAGACTTTTTAATTTTCATGGCGGCCATTTCTAAATTTTTATTATTTGTTATAGCGGCAATAGAAATACATTCTGTGACAACTCTCTACCTATATGGTTTACGAGATACAGCCCGCTGACAGACGGACAGACGTACAGCGGAGCCTTAGTAATAGAATTCCGTTGGCATTCTTCGAATACGGAACCCTAAAAAGTCAAATTCTTGACACCATTGCTGAACTCCACATTATATCCAACTAGAGGATGCCCGCGACTTCATCCGCGTTGATTTAGGTTTTTAAAGATCCCATGGGAACTGTTTGATTTTCCGGGATAAAAAGTAGCCTATGTCCGTCCCCGGGATATAAGCTGACTCTGTACCAAATTTCGTCAGAATCGGTTAAACTGTTGGGCCGTGAGAAGGTAGCAGACAGACAGACACACACTTTCGCATTTATAATATTAGTATGCATGGTTTCTTTGCTTAGCTATTACATAGTCCGAGCCAAAAATTACTTTGTACAAGTGTAAATTAAAAATTTATAACACCCCCGACAAGTAAAAGTTACAATAACTAGAAAAGAGCTGATAACTTTCAAACAGCTGAACCGATTTTCTTGGATTACAGCTAAGAACACTCTCGATCAAGCCACCTTTCAAACAAAAAAAAACCAAATTAAAATCGGTTCATTCGTTTAGGCGCTACGATGCCACAGACAGATACACAGATACACAGACACACAGATACACACGTCAAACTTATAACACCCCTCTTTTTGGGTCGGGGGTTAAAAACGCAATTGAAAATCATAAAGAGGACGCCAGATTAAGTAAGCAATATTATCAATAACATTTGACACTATCACGATTACTGATATCAATCGTCCAATCTTATCAGTGCTATTACACGGCTAAACTACCCCTCCAGCTACATTTTACCCCTAAATCTGCCCATATCTGCCCCTCTAGATCAAAGATACGCCGCCGCGCGGGTAGGGTTACCATAATAATATGACAAATTGAAAAGTCCTGACAAAAGCCTAATTTCTAGCTAAAATTCTTGACTTTGTAACTAATTATTCTATTCTACATAATCTCTAAATTAAACTAAAATGGTTGGTACAAAATTACTGCTATACTTTTCATAATGCTCTCTGCGGATTAATATGGCATTGTACCAGTCAATTTTTAAATTATTTTCATATTTTAGAATCAGCCATACTTGGACACGATCGCGTGTGACCTAATTGCTATATTAATTATATGACATATATCATGAATAACACTGGTTGTTTCGAATCAGTTTAACTGAGAAAAGCCGGCAAGTAACTCAGTAGTTAATTACTAGTTTGTAGTTTTACTATTTAGTGGTCAGCTGAATGCAAAGCCGATTGCTTCCTTTATTTAATTTTTTCAAACTTTGCTATTAATTGTTACCAAAATATCTTGGAAAAAATAAAATAAAGTTAACTGTTACTTGATATGTCTTTCATCGACACTCAAAAATCCAAATATTTTCCGAATTCAGGACGGAATCCTGACAAGTGCCAAAACATCCTGAAGTGTGGTAACCCTACGCAGGACAGATGTGCAAATGTTCGCGTGAGGGGCAAATTGTTTTATGAATTTTATGAATTACCATTCTCTAAAGTAGGTCATTTTCTGTAAATGATGGGTTTTTGGATTATCGCTGAGTTTGATCGGTTTTCGGACCCCAAACGCCATATTACGGTCGTTCTAGGTGTGTTTTAATATTGGGTTTAATTACACATGACTGCGTCTGCGCACGTGTGAATGGTTTTATGTTAGACTAGCTGATGCTCGCGACTTTCTTCGCGGGGATTCATGTTTTAAAAATCCCGTGGGAACTTTAATTTTCCGGGATCAACTATACCCGCCCGTTTTCGAGATACAAGCTAAATACGTACCTATCAAATAGACAATACCCAAGACTTCGTTCAAGTAGATAGGTTTTCTGCTTACTATGTATATCCCGTGGCAATTCTTTGATTTTACGGGATGAAAAGTAGCCTATGTCCTTTCCCGGGATGTATTCCAAGTCTGTACCTTTCATTAAAATAGGAAAAGTGATGATGTAGCATGAGATGCGACGCGTTTACCTAGAAGATGCCTATTCACTCTAGTTTTAAAGATACCCGGATTGTAATTGGTAGGAAAAACATATCGCGGAAGAGTATTTCAAATCTTAGCCATGCGTATGAGGAATGATAACGCAAAACGTTTCGTGCGTGTAGATGGAATGTCGACGTCATAAGGACTCGCCCGTTCTCTTGTCGCTCCTAAAAATGATACCGAATCTCCGAATCCGATGATACTTCAAGAGTGAAGACGAGTGTCCGCAACGATGCACCAGTCAACTCGATTAAAAACATTTAAAATTATTTAATTAAAAACCAATTAACAAGCACGCAACAAGATTCCACGTGTGTGCAATTGCGCAAAGGTTTAAAATTAAAAACGCTTTGCAAATCAACAACAGGTCGAAGGCATTGTAATCTTACACCTTTCAGCGCGGGCGCACTCCTCGTTTAATACATGCCACATCCGTCAGAAACATATAATCACTGCGTTTTAGAGTGGTCTCAGTGTCAGCGGATAGTTGCTTTTTCTTTAGTTTGCTTAAAAGATAAAGAAATCGCAGACATCTCGGGGCCTCGAGAGCTCAACGGTTGAGCAACGAACTGAATTCCGAAAGGTTGGCGGTTCAAACCCCACCCGTTGCACTAAATTGTCGTACCCACTCCTGGCACAGGCTTCACGCTTAATTGGAGGGGTAAGGGGGGTATTAGTCATGATTAGCATGGCTAGTATTCTTTTAAAAAAAGGCGTAAGTGACGTGAGTTGCCCGGCGCTTAGACCTATAGTAAAGGTTTTTTTACTCGTATTATGATTTCAATGGCAGTTCGCGGTAACAGGGTCGTATGGGCCGCGTATAGTGCGTATTTCAGCGAGAAAGCTTCTTGTTTACTTCTATCTTTTCTTCAAGATGAGGAAATGTATGAAAATTTTTATAATTTTATTTTGTCATTATACTTCAGCATTGTGTTTGTCAGACCAAAGTAGCAGACCAGAGACCAAACCATGTAGCAAACCAAGACAAGTAGCATGGGTACGTGTCGTCATTATAACCTAATTACCAAACACCCTATATAAGTCTATACTCTGCAATCATATTTGTAATATGGCTATTTTACCAGTTCTCTTCATGGTTTTTAAGTTTGTAATCTCCTATTTTGAATCTTCAGCTCAAATCGCTCAGCTTATCATCCCGCTCGCATTACCACCGTACACATATACAAGTTCAGGTACAATCATGTAAATAAGCTGCCGGTGGAGAAATTTAATTAAGATGATATATGAGACGCCCTCGGCTAACGGACCACTTTGTGGTACAGTCGCGAACAGATCATAATCGATAAGACGTTATTATGTCTCGAATATCGATACTATGTAACTAGTGGTTCGAGCTGAACTAAAATCTTACGTGATATGAAATCGTGCCACCTGTTATATACTTTGCCACAAAAATAATTGATTTCAAACTGTCGGAGCGTCATATTAAATATTTGTTTTTGGAATAATTATGTGTGTATTATTATTCAGAAGTTGTAAGCCTCTGACTGACATGACGGATGGACGGAAAATGTATCGAAACTAGCCCTGAGTATGCTAAGGAATGATAACGCGAAACGTTTCGTTCACCCTCTCCGAAATATATCCTACAAGTGACCCGCTCCTGCTTCGCACCGGTAGCTTATTACAATTTTCGTAAGGATCTCTAATTTTTTGAAACTAAAATATGGCATGTCACGCAGGAACAATGCAGCTTTCGACTACTGGAAGAATTTTCAAAATCGGTTCAGTAGTTTTAGAGCTTACTTCCTACAAACAAACCCTCAAACTTTATTTCTTTATAATATTAGTATAGATAAAACACCGATAAGCCGGCAACCTTTTGGCAGGTAGGTAGGTCTTAAAGCACACTTATGGGGTATGTGTGATATAAGACCTACCTACCTACCATATTTCATGATTCTAGGTCAACAGGAAGTACTCAGGTTTTTTGACAGACACGATAGACAGACAAAAAAGTGATCATTTATAAGGATTCCGTTTTTCCTTTGAGATACGGTACCCTAAAAATCGTAATAACACAAGTGAACCCGTGGGCATAGCTACTCGACGAAAATATGAAATGTTCGCGAAGGTACACAATAATTACCACACTACCAGGTTTGAAGACTGGATGGAGGCGCGGGCATTGTGTTGTTTTCTTTCCTTTCTCGCCCTTCGTTCCTGCCTTGCCTTACGAGTGCGCAAACTTATGCTTTATGAGCTACTTAACACGCTTTATGTAATCACAAAGTCGGCAATAATAAACGAGGTTTGTTTTGTCGTTCACTTCAGCCGATAGATATTCACCGCGGGACCTATGTCCATGTCCAGCCTATCTGATAGGATAGGATCTATCTATATAGGTCTCTGGTATAGACTTAAACACGCTATGGTCTTGCACCACCTGGATCCAGCGACTTCCTTCAACTCGTTTGATGTCATCTCTCCACCTGGAGTGAGGGTCTGCCAACTCAATGCTGCGTTTTCAGGTGCCAGGTCACCATTCCAGCACCTTCGAACTTCCACGTCTATCTTCGAACTATATTTTAATACTGGATGATGCCCGGGACTTCGTTCGTTCGTGAATAAATGTCTATAAACCTACCTCAGTATAATCTACATATCTCCATTCCAAATTTCAGCCAAACCCGTCCAGTAATTTTAGCGTAAAAGAGTAACAAACATACACACACACTCATACAAACTTTCGCCTTTATAATATTAGTGTGATGCGCCATCAACCTTATTAGAAACATTTCACTACTTTCTTAAAAAGTAGTTTACCTCCCTTTTTGATTTTGAGACTAATACTAGAATTTTGGAGAATTTTGGTATATACGCCTGTATGGTTTGAATCCCGCAATGCAAGTATATCTTGAATTCCCCACGTACCCAATCTAACTAAAACACAACACAAGCGGCTATTTAGTGCGTTAAAAAGCTAAGTAGCTCACACAGCGCCGTTCAGAACTCTATCAAAAGACTCTGAAAGCGCGAGGAGAAAGCCGACAGCACAATGCCTTACGCTGCAGCATCCAAACGAGCCATTCAGGGAAGATTTTACACGCGGAAAAACCGGCGCTTTTATACCCAGCACAGTTAAAGCAGCTACAGATGTACCAACAAGTTGGCTGCCGACACGTCGCGTTCCAACTTCGTAAGACATGCGCACGCGTCGCAGGTAACATGCGTTATACATACTTTGAAAAGTTTCTGTATTTCTGGTTGAATAAAGGGTTTTAAAAAAAAAATAACATTACATAAAAAAATTACTTAATTTTTTTAAATTTATTACATTAAAAAGTAACTTTAAAATATTTATTTATGTAATTAAAATGATCTGCAATTTCGTAGCAGACATAATACTTAACAAAACCAAAGGTTCTAGACTGACTTTTCAAGTTTACTTTAACTTACAACTTTGGCAGATTACATTACGTTATTTTGGAGGCACATTTCTCTTACATGAACCCTGACCTTGGATTTTGACTGCAAAATAATCAGTGCATTTATAAAACGAACATGAACTGCGAGCGAATTTGTCAGCATGTAGGTACAAAGTCACATAATAATACCAACATCGATTTTGGAACTAACTTACAGGCGCGCCTGTAAGTTAGTAGGCGTGTAAAAAAGATGGCTGCTGAGTGCTGACACCAGTAACAACAACAACAAATAATTACGAGTATGTCAGGCTCGAACCCAAGTGTCTAGCCAATCACTACTGTCGTACCTTCTCCTAGCACAAGCCTGACGCTTAGTTGGAGAGGAAAGGGGAATATTAGTCATTTAACATGGCTAATATTCTTTTTTTTTTTTTTTTTAAAACTACCTAAAGACATGAAAAAGTCTACTGCCAACCGTAGTTGGCCTTGTATGTTATGTTGGGATGTCTGTAGATTCGATAAAACCAGCACTTTTATACTGAGCTGTACACTATCATGAGAGAAACTAGGATTTTGTTTTGTCTTGAAACTAGAATTTTGTTTACGAAAAAACTTAAAAATGTAAAACATTTTTTTTGACGCTGCTTTTTCAAATAACAGATTGAGATGCATTTTTTTCATATAAACCTATGTATCTAAAAACTATGTATCACTACTGTCAAATTTTTAACAAAAATAAGACAAATTCAGACTCGCTACGCCTTCGCACGGCATGTTGTAAAATATGAGGCATGGATTTAGGTTTTTAGGAATCCCGTGGTAACTATGATTTTCCGGGATTAAAAGTAGTCTATGCCCATCTCCAGGATGCAAGCTCACTATATACCAAGTAGGTAAATCCCGCAACTACGCCCATGCGTGTTTAGGTTTTAAAAACCCCATGGGAACTCTTTCATTTTCTAGTAGTAAAACAAGCCATGTCCTTCCTCGGGATTCGCAAGCCATCTCTGCAGTACTTTTCACCAAAAACTGTTAAACGAATGAGCCGTAAAAAGCTAGCAAACGACAAACTTTCGCATAAAATATAGTATTAGTAGGGATTTAAATTAAATATACTCTCTTCCTTTTTATCATCATCATCATGATCAACCCATTTCCGCCCCACTACTGAGTACGGGTCTCCTTTCAGAATGAGAAGGGTTTAGGTCATAGTCTTCTTTTTTATAAATAGGCATTATTTTAAAATTTATGTAAACTTGAATAATATCCAAACTGCACTATACTATCCCTACTGTAATAAATGTGTCCAAGCGACTATCCATAGACATTATTATACTTTAAGAGGGCTCTCTCCGTCACTCGCTTCATACAAACGTAGTTCCAATTTCATTTGAATATTAAGCAACCAAAGTCCATGAAATTTTGCAGACATATTCTAGACACTAATATCTGTGTCTGTGGTTTTCCAGATTTCTGTTAAAATATTCGGTTTCAAAGTTACGCGGTCTTAAATATTTACATACAAATCTTTGAGCCCCTGTAATTATAAAACTACGTATTTTTAGAAAAATCTAAAACACCTCAGACACAGATATTAGTTTCTAGAATATGTCTGCATTTAATGGACTTTGGTTGCTTAATATTCAAATGAAATTGGAACTACGATTGTATGAAGCGAGTGACGGAGAGAGCCCTGTTATTTTTTTAAAAGAAAAACCTACTAACATGTCAGTGATTAATAAGAATGCGTATTTCCACTCTTTTTCCAATTTTTTACTCCGCTTTCTTGTAACGGAAGTTGTGCGTCCGTGTCGCCGTTTCCCCGAACTAATTTACCGAATAAACTACACTTGACGTATCGAACAGCGGACCAAGCGCTCAGGGTCTTCCCACACGTATCCGTATTCAGCACTGAGGATTTGTGTAGTTAATAGATGGTTGAAACAATTCTTAAGACGAAGTAAGATGCCAGTCAATGTAGAAAATCAAATGGATTAAATACCCAATACAGCACAATAAACGTACTCGTATTTATTGTATTTACTTTAGGTTGAATAAAAGTTAATTTTTCTTCTAATTAACCAATCGATTTTTCGATTCCCTAACGTTTATAATATCAAAATCCGTAATATTTGAAAGTCCCAGTTTTACAATGCTACAACTTTGTTAAAGTTAACACTGCTCAGCCGTCCTTGTCTTAGGTTTATTATACTATTTTAGTAATCATATAATAATGTTTAAGACTATGTAATTTGGTTTTCCAGCAAATAACAACCGAACTTCTAATAACAATTTTTACGAGTTATATTCAGTAACCACTATGGCATAAGAACTGAATATCGGTTATAGACACCGATAGAGATGGTACTCGTATAAATAACGTAGTCCATAACGCAGTCATTTGCTAGACACTTGTATGTAGTGTACAACTAAATTACATCACACTATCACACTTTACAGTAATATTATAAAGACGAAAGTTTGTGTGTATGTGTGTGTATGCATGTTTGTTACTCCTTCACGCAAAAAGTACTGGACGGATTTGGCTAAAAATTAGAATGGAGATAGATAATATCCTGGATTAGCTCGTAGACTACTTTTTCCCGGAAAATCAAAGAGCTCACGGGATTTCGAAAAACCTAAATCCACGAGGGCGAAGTCGCGGGCATCGGATAGTAGTCTATAAGATACGGAGTGTGCCTGCCGGTAGTATTTGCACGTAGACATGAACAATGATGTTTAATAGATACACGCAACTCATTTGCGTCTAGTAGCGTATGAGTGTGTGTAGACCCTTCCACATCTTTAATGTTTTGTCTATTTTAGCGTCACCCGCAGGAAGTCGTTATTCAGGATTCCAACACCTCCCTGTTATGAATACAGTCAAGGAATCATATAAATTGGCTGGGTGGACACCGTTCAACCGTTTTTGTGTTCGAATCGCCTTTATTCTTCTTCTTAATGGTATTCTTTTAATTGGGTACCAAAATATATTTTAATAAATGATCACTTATTAATATTAACAGCGTTTCCTTTATTAAATTTGAACATTTTAATGCCTATGGAAGTATTTATATCTTTACAAAAATAAAAAGCGGTCAAGTGTGAGCCGGACTTACACGCGAAGGGTTCCGCACCCATCGTACAAGAAATCTCAAACCAAAATGACATGCAAGTTAATGACGGACAGCTCCATCTTGATGTGATTTGATAAACTAACTGGTCGGGAAGACAAATCTTTTTTTTTTTTGTGATGTACACAACTCTTTGTGACAAATACATATATAATTTTTACTTGTGCTATAAGACATTGCTACCTGACCAAATATCTGGTTATATATGGTTCTAAGCCAACGGGAAGTACCCTATAGGTTTTGATATCCCCAAATTGACAGACACGACAGACAGACAGACAACGAAGGTAACTTTTTCTTTGAGGGTACGGAACCCTAAAAACTTCGTAAACTTATTTAAAAACTTTTTAAAGAATAAACTCCCCTTAATAATAAAACAATCAATGGCCAACAGGTATTTAAAATCGATGTAATAGACGGCACATGTCAGTGACATGCGCACGCGCCGGAAGCGTCTATTCCCGACCGGACGCGTGTGTGCGTCTTTGTGTCGTTACCTCCTAAACACCGTGACGATGTGATAACTTGTAACTATGGTCAGGTTAAAATATGCTAGCGACTTAATGGTAGATTTTCGTATCATCATCATCATCATTATGATCAACAGCTCACTACTGAACACGGGTCTCCTCTTAGAATGAGAACTCCTCTTTGACTTCGTTTTCATGGATTTGGGTTTTTAAAAATCCAATTTCCAGGAACTCTTTGATTTTCCGAGATAAACAGTAGCCTATGTCACTCTCCAGGTATTTAACTATACCCACGCAAAAAAACACGTCGATCCGTTGCTTCGTTGCGACGTGATTGAAGGACAAACCAATACACCAACAAACAAACACATTTTCGCATTTATAGTATAGGTAGCATAAAATTTCAAAAATAAATGTTTTTCTTTTCTTCTTTTTTTCATACATATATCATAATAACAATCGACTGAATTGGGGTCCTGTGCCCTTCAAAGGACCAAAGAACTAATTTTCCAAAATCACCCATTCCAGGTCACAAGAAAAAGGCACAAGCAGTAGCTCCTCCGATAAACCATCAGACTCCTCAAGCAATAACAAGGAGCAAAACAAGAAGCCACACATAAAGAAACCTTTAAACGCCTTCATGCTATACATGAAGGAGATGAGAGCGAAGGTGGTTGCCGAATGTACGTTGAAGGAGTCTGCGGCCATCAACCAGATATTGGGGAGACGGGTGAGTAGCTTTCTGACTTGTATACTATTCAACGCACACTTGCAGAGTGGAGTGGAGACGAGCGCAGCGTCGTTTTTGCTAGTAAACTTCTTTTTTAGCCCTCATTTATCCATTGTTGGCATTTTAATAAACTAAGCTTTATTTATTTTGGCAAAGCGACAGTCCTCCGCAGCGTTTTCTTTGCGGCTGAGACAAAGATCAATAGAGTTAGTATAAAACATACGAGACAGCCGACTCGAGTCGAGGGACAGAGTTACTTAGAGACATAAGTTTGTCTCTAAGCAAGTTCGAAGTACGTTCTAAATATACATCAGAAAAGGTTTCGTGCTTGTTTGTTCTTCAATCTTCATTAAATACAAATTATAGTCGTATGTCAAAGTAAATAAAGTATGCTAAGTTTATGTTGTAATAAAAAAAACCGCTGCGCTTCGACTCCACTCCGCTCCGTACGTATGCATAGGACCTTAGATGTTGTTTTTTTTTTGGTTATAGGATGTTCTTAAGAATAATTAATTATTTATTCGTTCTGAAATTTCCATATTTTTTAGTTTCGACGTAAAATATAAAATTGCCAAAAGTTCTACCCTCTAACTTGAGATTTTGACTGCGATTAGTAATGGAAATTCATATAAAAAAAATTTGTTACACCAGTGTAACCAAATAAAGTTTTGATGTTAAGAACCGATATTTTAGTACCTTTAGAACTATAAATTATTTAGAATTTCACATTGTTTATACCACGGTAGTGATTTTGATGTGTTAATATTTGTTAAATTTTAACTTATGCTGTTGGATTCATATTACGACTAGTAATGGGATGTCGCGGTTGAACCGATGTTACGTATGGATTAGGTGTAAAATAAAGCCACCATTTTGGCCAGAAGAAGGCTTGAGCAAATATTTACAAATCCAAACAACTATCATGATATCTAATTATCTACCTATATGAAATTAATTTGAACCATAATACTCATCGAGTATTTACGTTTATAATCGTCTGTGACTGGAACCAATTCATAGAACTGTACATATTTTTATATTATTATACCAATATGTGTGCTCATTGTTAATCTTGTTAGGAAACTATTCGATTCGTGATGCGTGAACGCGGTTGGCTCGCTTTCTGGAAGACAATGCCTATCTGACATCTACACGAAATGTATTGAATAATAAGCAACCCGCTGCGTAACGCTGGCCATACATGATCAAGTTTGCCGTCAAGTTTGCATCGGACTTGAAGCGGCGAAACTTCATGGTGTATATCTGTCAGTTTGCATTACATCCTTATGCTGAAAGCTATAGAACGCACTTTGACTTTGCTTAGTGTCTTAAGACACTGTTAAAACAAGACAGATTTATGCCAGCTATATAACGCTGTCTCGTTTTAACAGTGTCTCAAGTCTGAGCAAAGTCAAAGCTCTATTGATCTCAGCTTGAACTTGCCTTCAAACTACGGAAATATAATATAATATAATAAATATCGCTCACCCTACTTTTTTTATATTACATCTAAGTGTGAACAGTGACGTTTAAAAGTAGGGTGAGCGATATTTATATATTATATTATATTCCGTTGTTTGAAATCAACTTGAGACACCGTCAAGTTTACTGGACGCTGCTTCAAGTCCGTTTTGAACTTGAACGTCGAGAGTCGAGACATAATCAAGTATGGCCAGCGTAAGATGCAATGCGATTTTGGTCCTTAGCGTTCGAATTCATTAATTTACTGGGAAAGTACGTAGTTGAATTAAAATCTCAACGAAACTTTGCAGTATCAAACAATTAATTGTGTTTAGGTTTTTTATTCAGGGTCCGCGCAAACACATCTTTCGATAACAATTTTTTGGTCCTAGCATGACCCCGATTTATTATTCCTGACCTTTACTAATATAAGTATGCTGGGTCCGCGATAGCCGAACACGAATACCATTTGATACAAAAAACCTATTCTTGAAACGTTCGGTGGGGAGCTTCGAATCAGCAGAAAAAAATAACTTATTTTGTATGGTAAGTATACCTACCTGTTCCAGCGTACTTGTATATGTACATTTCAGTGTTCTCAACTATCATAAACTTGTGACCTATCAATAGCGCTTTAAAATAACAAGAAGTCTTCCTTGATTACATGCTAGGACGAAAAAGAAGAAAGTTTAAAATTGAATTCAATGAATACTGAAAATCTTTCACGAGCTTTAGCAATTTGGTTTGTCATGTTTTCAAATCGATCACGATTCCGATTGGCGCATCAGGATGCCGGGTTACCGAGAACCATACGCAGCGTTACGCTTCCCGGAACGGATCTCATTCCTAACAAGAGTAGCAAGTGTGCCCACGCACTGTGGACTCGCGCGTCGCTCGTCCAACTGTTCGTGTCCGTAATGCAATATAATAATAAATACGCAGTGGCATTCGTTGAGTCGCGAGGAGCAAGCAAAGTACTATGAGAAAGCCAGGCAAGAGAGACAGCTCCATATGCAGCTGTACCCCGGCTGGAGCGCGAGGGACAACTACGGTTACGGTTCCAAAAAGAAAAAGCGGAAAAAGGACCGCGGTCCCGCTGAGCTGGGAGGTATTGGACCCTAGCCGAGACCCGTCCGGGGATGGACTCACGTCGACGCTTCTGTACACTCGCTTCACCCCGTCCGTACGCGCCCCTCCCGCCCGTCCCCTCGCACTCCACTAACTCGTCCCGACTCGCTTGCGTCCAGGGCTCCTAACACGAACTAACCGGCTTGATCCCGACGAGCACCCGTGCCCCGTCCCTGTATGTGAGTGTGCGTGTGTGCGTGTTCTCCACTGTGTTAGTGCGGCGGCCGGTGGTGCCTGTGCTAGAAAAGCGGCTGGAACCGTCGCCCACGAGCCGAGCGGCGCGGAGCGGAGCGCGCGCCGCCCGCGCCGCTCCGCGCCGCTCGCCTCTGCGTGTTCTGTGTACTGTAGTCGTCGAGTGACCGTGTACTCGTGTTCCCCACACCCCCGCTCGCCGAGCGGAAACTATATTGGTTTGATCTGTGTCTAGACGAAGCGCGACGATACCGACCGCAGAATAGGTTCTGTGAGGAACACCACAATTGGCCATTCTCATTTCTCTGGGGCGTAGGTTCAAAATTTAGTCTCGGGGTGAAGTCAAAACTCGCCGCTCACTGCGGGCTGTTTTTCTAGCACCAAGCTAGGGCGCGGTCGCGAACCACCGTCGAAGTGCATTTCTCTTTTGTTTCCATATTGCTGCGTTCGTACAGTGGCATGCGCTCGGCCGCGAGGAGCAAGCCAAGTATTACGAGTTGGCGCGGCGCGAGCGCCAGCTGCACATGCAGCTGTATCCCGATTGGTCGTCTAGGGCTAATACGCAAAGGGGCAAGAAGAGGAAGCGAAAACAGGAGACAACCGATGGAGGTACTGCCTTGCCACGACCGCTGCCGCTCCCGCCCTCCCCTCGGTCCCGACTGACGGTCAGCGACGCACGTCTCGCGCGTGGACCCCACGCCCGCGAACCTCATTACTAAATGAGGTCAATTAATGAAGGATTAGCTAGAGACGTCCGTCGCTCCCCCCTCCCGCCCCCCGCCGCCCGCTCCCATCGGCGGGTTCAATTGCTTTGAACTCAGTCCGAAGCAACCGAGCGAACGTAGAATATTGCCGAATGTCTATGGTTCAAGGGGTACAGGTTGTAGACGTATATCAGCATTTTTTATTTAATATTTATATCGCATTTATTTATTTTTCTTTTGTAATTACAACGCTATTTAATGACATAAATTCCCCCATGTAAGCGGCACTCCTTCGAAGGTTGTCCCGGTTTTTGGCTCTCTCTGCTCCGCGCTGCCTGCGTTGGGGCGCGTGCATGTTTTATTCAACAGTCAATGTTTGAATATTTGAGTAATTGCTTTGCAGGGACTGTAAATACATTCGGCCGGCGTAAAGGCTGGGACAGCCTTCTCGATACGTTCCGAGTATGCGAAGGAGTGAGACACCAGAGTGCATGAAGACGTCCTGCCATTCTTGCGAACGTACAACGCGGGCACTGGGCTCCCGAGGACTCGATATCACTTTACACTTATCGACAAAAGCCGACGCTTCTTTATTTACAATGATACTGGCCAAATGAACAACATTTATTTTGATTCCGGAGAACCTATTCTGCTTGAATTTGCTTATGAGCGTCATGTTTATTTGTGATTGATTTTTTTTTCACGATTAGCAATACCGTAGTTAGAGGTTTATTTTTCGAAGTTTATGCGTAGAGCGCTATTTTATGAACCAATGTTTTTTCCGTTGTCATTATTATCATTATCATTTTCTCCCGCCCTGTCCTGCACGACCGATTATTACTAACATGTTGGAAGGTGTTGGATGCATGTTGCTTACGTAGATTTAGTTTTAGCGATATTATTTAAGATGCTTCTGATATAATTTTAGTAAATTTATTTGTGCTGACATCGACGGCGTCATACGTAGGTCCCTTGATTTAATTTTGTTAAGCTTTAAATAAAAATGACGTCGGTAATTTTTGAGAATTTGCAACTCTTGATTTGCGTTAAAAATCTTTGATTTGCGTAAAGTTATTACCCACCTGAATTTTTATCATGCAGAGTTTCATAAATCTTGTGATTTTTGGCGACTTTATTTAGGATGTGAACTAATATATTTAATTTACAATTTTCAGGAAATAATTTGAAGAAATGTCGAGCGAGGTATGGCCTCGACCAACAGAACCAATGGTGCAAACCTTGCAGGTATGTTTCGCTTTTGTCTCTTATTTTTTCCATAGCTTATAGAATACAAAATAATCAATCTTTTTAAATTACAAGAGCATAAACGTATGCTTTTTTACTTTAGTAAACGGATTTACTTATTTAGTCATATATTGTTTCTATGTGGAAAGACTTGGCTTAACGTCTTTATTTTACGCCAAGGAGAGCCTGGTGGTGGTGGTGGTGGTGGTGTGGAAACATACGTTTTATTTTGATTTATTACTTTGATATCTATAAAAAATCTTTAGTAGATGTTGTGTTTATGTTTCGAATATAATAAGATATAGAAATATAGTTATTAAAAGTATCATGAAACAACCCTGTTACGCTGGTTATTATGCTCTTTTTCTACAACTATGGTCCGAAATTATAAGTGCATGGAGTAATTCTAAAGATTTGTGTTGCCAGAAAATAGAATTTCAGAAATTCAATGAAACAAGTTTTAAGACAGAAGAACATTTCAAGATTATGAAAAACTACGATTTTGATTTAGCAGCATCCATTATTTTAGGATGTTTGATATTAGAATCTGCGTTGATCCATGCAATTATAAATCGGACTATAGTAGAATAAAGGCATAAGGCTGCTTTTCCATCAGGGTAGTGTGAGGGTTCAAAGCAATACAATATACGTGAGATCCACCTATAGAATCGCTTCATTTTTATAGCTTAGCTCTGATGGAAAAGAGTCAAAGAGCTAAACTATGAGAATAAATAGATTACCGTGTTTCACACTCATCGCTTTGAAACCTCGCACATTTCTGGTGGAAAGGCAGCCTAAGATTAAAGCGAAGCAGAAAGCTGTTCAGAAAATGTGTCTTTTCACAAAGAAATAAAGTTTGATGTAGAATCACACGGAATAGATTTTTTTGAAAGTAGACAATGTGTGAGATACGTAGTGACAATAGGCATTAGAATAGTCTTCGACGGGACAGAGAGAGGGCAATCATTTGTCGAAAACGCTTTCAAAAAAATCTTGACACATTTTCTGAATGACGCTTTTCTTTGGATCGTTCCCAACATAGTGATTTATATGATGTTCGTGAAAATGTAACTGTTATTCATTGAAATGTTTTTTCCACTCATGATTGCCGCTTCTCACGGACCCTTCCTGGATACCGCTGGCACTATTGGTCTGTTACCATTGCGTTCCTTGTTTTTGAATTTGGCTGAATTGTTACCAAACGCTACTTGACTCTCGGTTTTTTACATTGTTTCATTGATTGATCGTTTTTGTTGATATTTTATACTTTTATTTCATATGCTATATGGTTGTTAAAATTTTCTTTTTCATTCTATTTTACTCTTTGAATAACTCCTCTCCTCATTTGTCAATCAAAAATTACCTAAAATGACTAATAACAAAAATAATTTACAATCACTTTTACATTTTTTTTTATTTCAATGAGATTTTCTTCTTCATTTTCATTAACAAAATAAACTTCCATTTAACTTTGTATTTATTCCTTCATTCCTTATAATTTACGACACCATTTTCTTTTCTTCTTATTGAAATTCTTCTCTCTCTCTCTCTTCCTCAATTTTCTTCTCTTTTATATTTTACCTTGAGCACTATCAGCCCCGAGTCAAGTAGCGTAATGGTGTCAGGGGGGTTAGGGCTCCTCCGGCCGGAGCCGGCGACTCCGCTGCCGGCCGCCAGCCTCGTGGGGAGCCCGCCCCAAGAGCCCACTTACGTGAACCTCTAGTGCCGGCCCACCGCCGCCGGACGACACACGGTCAGTTGGTACAACGAGACTTGCCATTTTACCATCGTGATCATGATCAATGATCGTAATATCGTGATCATCTTTCGGATGTTGGATCATAATATCGTGATCATCTTTCGGATGTTGGATCATAATAGTGTGATCATCTTTCGTGCATTTGATCTTAATATTGTGATCATCTTTCAGATCTTTTATCATAATATTGTGATCAACTTTTTAATCTTTAATCATAGTATTGTGATCAACTGTAATCATGGCTCTTTGATCACAATATTGTTTTTAACTTTTGACTGTCGACCATTGGATCCTCGACCATTTTTTCGTATCTTTGATCGTGATTGTTGTGTAGGCGTGATTGATGATTAGTTAAGACTAATTTTTGCGTGACTAATGATTGTGGTCATACTCGTTTATTTTTGCTTAGGATGATATTAATTTTTGCTGTAAACACTGAATGTCTTGATTTTTCTTTCGTTTGAAATAGTTAATGGTCTTACTTTTATACTTTTATTTCGTTAAGCATGATTTGTGAAATTATTCGATGTTACCCTTCGTTTTCAGTGTGTCTATTTTTTTTTAATTATAACATTTTTCAAGCATGTTATTTTTGAGTTAACATTTTTATGTTTTGATGTTTGAAGTCTGTTCGTTTTTAGGTGTTTCTTTTAGCTTTAGATGTTTTTAGTTTTATTTGAGTATATTACGAAATATACCAATATTGCGTGCCTTGTTACAGAGTTATGATTTTTGTCGTAGCTAAGCGTTATAATAAAACTATTGTTTTATCTCGTGTAGATTTTTTCTTGTAGCATTTGTTTTAATATATTAAAAAAAAGATTTAAATAATTTTTTTTTTTCAAATATTTCACGTGCATTTCTTAAAACGCGGGTCCTTTGGAGTTTTCTTAATTTTCATTGAATATTTTATTAATTAAGACAAACGCTACATACCGGTATTTGAAACCGTTGCAACTTGCAATTTTGAATTTAGACTTTTGTGAATATAGCTAAAATTATAATAAAATTTTAATGGCCCATATTATCTGTAATCCAGCGAGATCATAGAGATATGAGCGAGATAGTAAATTGACACTTGTCAAAAATTATGTTTTTTTTTTGACAAATAGCAACGTTGCTAAGTAAACAAACGACAGATTACAGATAGATTGATTACAAATTGTGATTTCAACTAAAGCTTAATTCGTCACCTTGCATGTTGAAAATTTAGTACTCGAATAGATTAAAAGATTTTTTTTTGTATGAATGAGTTAAACTACCGCAAATACAGCTTTGCAAAAGTCTAAATTCAAAAGTTCCCATCACAATTTTAATTATGACAATTTTTTATCACGGTTTTCTATAATTTTCAGGCGGAAGAAGAAGTGCGTGCGATACATGGAAGCCCTGGCAGCAGCCTCGGGGACCGTGCCCCTGCCGATGGCGACCCCACAGTCCCCCTGTTCTGAGGAGGACGTCAAACTCGAGGAGTTGTCCGACGCGTCGAGCGATGAGGCTGATACTCCCCTCAACTCCGCCTCTAGCCCAGGAGGATTGAGTGCCCTGTCGTCTCTAGCTTCACCAGCGTCTGACCCGCCTCCACCACCAAGGAACCCAGTGGGGACGAACCCTAGAGACGCAAACAACCCACTATCCGTCGGCCAGCTAACGTCCCAGTCATGGCCCCGCGCAGCCCAAGCGCGGCCTGGACACGAAGTGATATCAGTCTCATAGTGACGGTGGAACACGTCCGGTGCCCTCGAAAGCGCGGACGCGACTGACCAACCAGCCGTGAAAATTTTCAAATTCAGAACTACCGCCTCGTTATACTTTATGACGATTTTAACTTTTTCGAACATATTATTATCGCACGCAACGGACGCTAAAAAGAAAGTTGGAATTGTAATAGAGTCTAATTTGAGTACGCTTCACTGTTTGCTGACTGTAGTTTGATATTTATTTCTCAAATGGACTATAAAAAAAATAGAGATAAAAAATAGAGAGTGATTATCAAAACTTTTTCGGTAGATAGTCATACAGTGACATCTGTTGTGAAACTTCGGAAGTAATTAACAACGCCATCTATCGCGCTGGTTCGGAAACAGGTCGTGTAGTGATAAAACAAGGTACCATTGAAAACTTTTAACTGGTTTCAGCGATAACAGATTGTTTTGTCGGGTGCTAATTAGAGACACGGGTTTTGTGTGATATTTTGGGAATACCCACATTTTTGCAGCTTCAATTTTAGTTTATATTTGATAAAAAAGTCACAAGCGATACTTGAAATAGCATGAAGTGATATTTTTTCGTTATTTTCAAATGGCCTAATGCATTTATTTGTTATGTAAACAAAATGTGCGGTATTTCTTTAAAATCAGACTGTTCTGTGAGAGTTATAAATCTATATTGACGTATAATATAAGATCCATCAACTTTATAATAAGTCCCGATAAGTCATCATTTGATCTCAAAATTGTGAGCCCATATCAAGTCATTTCTGAGCATTTTGATACCCCACTTTCGCTATGTACCCCAACACCTCTTATTTCCATGACTA
Organism: Maniola jurtina; assembly: GCF_905333055.1. NCBI lineage: Eukaryota > Metazoa > Arthropoda > Insecta > Lepidoptera > Nymphalidae > Maniola > Maniola jurtina. Next base: position 3,639,251 of record NC_060051.1, read on the forward strand.
GTCACATTTTCCTGTGCCATCAGATATTCCATAGTCCTCGAAAGTTTTTCATGGCTGGCTTCCTATTTTTTATTATTATTTGGCTTACTTACTTTTTATATTATTTAAATTTTGGAAACGTCGTCAATGGCTTTAGTTATATTGATTTATTGACTGTCCCTTTTTTGTAACAATATCATTAACTTGATAAATGGAGTTTCTTTGTTTTTTTTTTTAAATTAGGATTTACTTCCTATAATCGACTATTTGTTTTAATCGTAAAAGAAAAAGTATAATGTTGGTTAAATTTTTAAAAACTTTATGTATTTTTTTTTAAACTTTTGACACGGACTAAGTACACTCAATCAACACCGAGCGATTTTCGCTTCTACTGCTCTCTTAATACGGACGTTTTTTATCCTAATCTATTTAAAATTTCTTGACGGCCTGCACCAGATAAAGGTTCCATGTAGCATTAGAATTTGATTTAAGTTTTTAATTAAGACTTCGCTCCATGCAAAGCTGGACGGTAACATGTTTTTATATGTAATATAAAGAACTAGTTACAGTAACTATCACTTTTATAAGTTATATCGGAAAATTAGTTTGCGCAGATAAGCACAATCTAACGCGGACTAAAACTGAATGTACACTAATGAAATATAGACCTTATTGCGTGACGTTAAGATTTTAAACGCAATAACAACAGAGATCGTGCTATCTCGCTCATAATTCGCGCAAAACATGACGGGTAAGCGACAACCAATAGCAGACAGGCGCGCGTTATGATTGGCTGAGATATTTTCGCGCCATTATATCGGCGTATCTTATGATAGTGGTAGTATTGTAAAGGCGTTTGTACTGTGGAGTGCGTGTGGAATCCAAGCTGCTACCGTCGCGTTTTGTATGGAGTCGAAGCCTTTAAAATCCCTTCGCGGCACGCTTGTGTATAAAGTAAAGATTTAAGGCATAGCGAAGGGAAACCTGTTTTTCCGTTGTGCGGAACTTATTAGACTGTCTGTAGATTAGATTAGGCACGTTGTATGAGTGAAGTTATTATACGACAATGTACCGACAGCATTTAAAAAATATTTATCAACTACCCACATTTCCAAAAAAAAACATTAATTGGCGTTTTAAACTATTTAAATTCGGTTCTACATTGTATTTCAATTAATATTATATTACCAAACGAGTGCTATCGGTACATTATCAACCTGTATATGTGTAAGTACACAGTGTAAATGTATAAAGCCTAGGATAATCTAACTGTGTCATATTAGACCTAAGTGTATTATTCTACTTACATATACATATATACATTATTGCTATGGAAAGATGTTTAAAAAAATATTAGTTGAATACTGACTCAAAAATTAAATAATGTAATAATAAAATATGAGAAATAATTTCGATGTCATACAATACATATCTGGTATTAAGTTATTGTTTAAAAAAAATATTTAAGGACATTATTCAGAATTCAGAAAAAGGTTTACTTTTTGCCGATCAACGAATTAATATATTTTTTACTATGTTTGATTTACATATCATGTCTCATAAAATTAAAAAAAAAATTTTTTAGGTTACAGTTTATGAACATATGTTCACAGCTAAATTGCATACAAGCACGCTCGAATCGTCTGTGGTGGCGTTTGCTGGCGCGCGTGTTGTGACTTTTTGGAGTGTTTTTTTTGTTAAAACTGACTGGAGAGCGCTCTAAGGGGGTGCCGTGTGTATGTCGGTGAGCGCCGGTACAGACGGGGTCCATACTTGTATAGTTTAACTAACTTGTTACAAATAACTACAAACTTGACATTGGCTAATCATTGTAAAAGCCAGACGAGAGAGAAAAAAAAGGTACCCATGTAATACAAAATGACAGTTATTTTTTTTGTGCCAATCTTGTGCCAATACGATACGCCCTACCGAAATGTCAAATGGTCGTCGTGTTGACACTATATCGACAGATATCTCATAACAGTCGGACAAGGCTCTCTTGGCGCGTGGCAGAAATCAGAACTAACACCGCCATCTTGTGAAGTGTCATGCCAACCCTTGTATGTGGTGTTGCTAAGTAAAAAAAATCTAAATTTCGCTTTTTTTTAAAATATTAGAGTCATATATACAAAACTTCACGATATATTCTGACAATTAATATAGCATAAAAATGTGTCTGCATCTTATAGCTATATTTAGCACTAATTAAGTATATTATTTGAGCAGGTATGATAGGTTGCAAGTCTCTGGCCTATCAATGGTTTTTATGATTCTTTTTCGATGTACAAACAGAAATGGATTCCCTAATTTCTTTCAGTTGAAATTAAATAAAACTTACTCGATTTTCAACATTGACATTTTCAAGATATTCCCTAAACTTGTATAATCTACTTATCACAATTTTTGTAACTTTTGCATGTAGTGATGCATCCATAGTAGGGATATAAATAAATAATATTTTCAAGATTTTTCGGAATTCGCGTGGCATCCACATGAACATCTAGCTATCTATCTATCTATCAATGCGGCAGCTTCGCCGTTGCGGATGCGGATGCCCGCAAAATCGCTAAAATATAGCTAGTACAAATATACATACATAGTAAAACAGTTAATTATATACAAACATAATAGTTAAATACTTACAAACATACAATCATAGTTAAATATATTCATGATCATAAGTAGTCTGTCATACGCGAATAAAAAGTTTTACTTCAAAAAAAATAACACGACTCCATTCTTTCTGTATTCCAATTGTACGATATTTTTGCGGCAAATATTTAATCATAGCAAAATTAAAAATATACCCAGCTTATACGTTAAATTAAATGAGAAAACGATATACTGACGAGTGAAATGTTATTCCATCTTTTTTTTGATGGATTTCCGTACGGTTTTTGCAAGATTTGACCGCACATGACGGCATTTTCGACAGTCAAAAACACGTGCGATACGATAAAGCGTGTGCGGCCGACTGATGCGTGATGCAGAGACTTTTGCCAATTCTCTTTAACTTGTGAGCGCATTTTTTTTCTTTAAAGGGCCCATCCATATACATCGATGGCTATAATGTAACGACTGACTTTTCAGATTTCAGAATAGCCTTCATAAAAATTTAAAAAAATAGTGCCTGCAACCCTAAAAATTGCTCAAGTGCGAATCCGACTCGACACGAAGGGTTCCGTACCATTGTACAAGAAATAATACTTTTTGATTTTCATGGCAGCCATTGTGAAATTTTTACTAAGTATTTAGTTTTATAGCGGCAAAAGAAATACACATTCTGTGAAAATTTTTATTCTGTACCTATTAAGGTTCACGTGATATAGCCTGACAGACAGACGGACGGAGACGGACAGCGGAGCTTAGTAATAGGGTCACGTTGGTTGGTGCTCTTCGGGTACGTACGAAACCCTAAAAAAGTACGCTCACATGAAAATGAAGTTATTTCACAAACGGGTCTGCAATCGCAGTTCCAGTGTACCTATTTGTAACGTCAGTGATGTTTCACTATATATATACAAAAAATGAAATACTTTGAGGTTTTAATGTCACCTCAGAGAATTATTGACCTTTAAGGAAATTCTCTGGAATTTTTTTGAATGGAATTTATTTCGTTGGCCGGCAAATGAAATCACCCCAATTTGGATGATGTCCTTTCTTTACCAATAACAACCCCCAGAGTTTATATAAAAAAAAGCTCGTCTGTAAATAAATTTGTAATTCGCGAAATATTTAGTATACATTTTTTTTTTGGTGAAAAAAAAAATGATTGCATTTATTATTATTATTAATTGTACCCTCGGAATGTTCTTGGATGGTTCGTTTTGTCCAGCACTTCTTTTTGTTGTTTTATTGTTATTATTAAGAATTTTAACGTTGTTAAATGCAATATCAACCATGACTTATAAATATGAAGAAAAAAAAATATGCTACATGATTTTAATATCTATTACTTTGACAATGAATATGATTACAATAAAAAAAATCAATAGGTATGAAATAAAATCGATTTATTTTGTCACCAAAAAGGGCAATCGAATTTTATTTTACAAAGACGGATAAACTTAATTATTAATTATCGGATTGATTTTGCATGATCTAGTGCAATACTGAAATATTATGGGTACTGTAGTTTTTTATTGAATAAATATTAATTAGATTTTCCGTGAAATTCTTTTTAAGGATATGTATTTGAATTTAAAAATAAAAGAATTATCTATGGAATTTGAAATTTTGTGTTCTAAATGAAGGAAAATGTTTTTATTTTATCTACTACATGCGGTTATTATCAATGTTTTTATTTTTGAAAATGTTTTCGCGGTAATTTCGAGCGAATTGTGCTAAAACCATCTTAGAACTTGAAAAAGATTGCCAGGGATATTACATGAAGGACAGTAAAACCTTTTTGCTATTTATATAATCTGTGCCAAATTTTAACTGTAACACTGGTGTATTTCAATGCCTAATGGCGAAAACATACTTAACACTCGACCTGACCCGAGGCCAAACGACGCGTAGTCACCGTAGTAATAGAAAATACAATAGAAATAAAAAGATTAAAAACAATGGAAAACTTAAAACTATTAAATAACAGTGTTTTTTTTTGGTTTTTCTAATTTAAATGTAGTTTCGATAGTTAGTATTCAAAATTAAATCCATTACCATTTTATTTACATCTATCGACACTCCGAGCATTATTATCCGAGTTTTGAAAAATCGTTCAACGCGCCTAAAAAAGTTTCACTTTTACTACTAATTTTTGAATTGTCAAGAAAGTCTGTCACTGATTCAGATTGCCCCTTCTACCGAGATTTGATTTAACCAAATGCCACTTGGTGTTGCCTCGGATCGCGTCGCGTGTTGTAAGTCTGTTTCTGTCTTAATACCTCTGAAGGTCTTTTATGTTGATAGATTTTATAGGTTGTTTTTATTGTTAAGATGGTAAAGACAAAGTGGCTCCTGCGAAGAGCTAGGTTATTTTTTTGTAGGAAAAGAATTTGTCAAATTAGAGAACTCAATTATTAGGTCTGGACCCTGTCTTGTGTTCAGTTGAACGAATATTATTTTAATAAACAGCATAAAATGGTATTTGGTATGTTTTATTGCGAACCCCTAATTAGTAAGAGATCTGGTATTTGAAATATATGTATAGTCCGACAAGGCTGTTTTGGCGCGTGGCCAAAATCGGAACTAAAACCGCCATCTAGAGAAGTGCACTTGTTGATAGTTCGTTGTCGGCATAAAGCGACAACTGCGCCCTCACGGAAGTGCCAAATGAGCCTTGTCGGACTGTACACTATCGTACAAATATTTTATCATTTTTATGTGCAATACTGCAAATTATTCATAACAGCGCCATCTATATATGATTTAGTACATTAATTTTTTCATGAACACATTTTAATTTTTTTTTGTGATGTGATCACAAATTCACGATTTTCAGAGTTTTTGCTTTACTTATGCTATAAGACCTACCTACTTGCCTTTCATTATTCTAGGTCAACGGGAAGTAAGTACCCTATACATTTTTAAGTGATCCTATAAGGGTTCCTTTTTTCTTTTTGAGATACGGAACCCTAAAAATTTAAAAAAAATTGTTTGACATCATTGGAAAGTGATTTAGCTGGACAACCTATTTAAGATTTATCTATCAGTTTATACATTATCTTTAATAATTAAATAACAGATGAAGGTATAGGTACAGGTATTTCTAATGCTGGATCATAGACCATATTATTTATTATTCAGTGTTACAGCCGGTTACCATTTGTCGTCTGTCGGGCGCGGATTTTAAACGGATGTTCCAGCGGTAGAACATTTTATATGAAGCTATTCACACTTGTCTGACACCGATTTTGTGTCAAAATGTTCTGTCACTGGAACATCAGATTAAAATCCGGACCCGACAGCCGACAAGTGGGAACGGGCTGTATCAATCCGCCGATTGATTAAGCTAAAACTCGAACAAAGAATCAAGGTGGACTCGACATCAAAATAATAACACCTTGTTAGAGCAAGCTAAGTGTACCAAAAACTCTGAAGAAGGATAAAGACAAAAAAAATTTTTTGTCTTTGCCATAGTTTAGCTTTTTTGCTGGGCACAGTTGTCATCTATGCCCAACATAAATGTATGATTTGTTTTGTTGTTTTACCCCTTTCGGGTATATGCGTCTGACAAATTCACCTTGATTCTTTATCTGAGGGCTAAAAAATACTATATTATAGGTAACAAGTGTAAATTAAAAATTTATAACACCCCCGACAAGTGAAGGTTACAGTAAGTAGAAATGAGCTGATAACTTTCAAACGGCTGAACCGATTTTCTTGGATTATAGCTAAGAACACTCGATCAAGCCACCTTTCAAACAAAAAAACTAAATTAAAATCGGTTCATTAGTTTAGGAGCTACGATGCCACATACAGATACACACGTCAAACTTATAACATCTCTCTTTTTGGGTCGGGGGTTAAAAACACTAGGTAGGTAAGGAGATAAGGGAAGATAGGTACAATAAAAAAAACACTCATCGAGATTACATTGTTTATTTTGTGACAATGCGGGAGTATAGAATAACGGACGTAGAAAACTTATAAAACCCCATCAATATGTGATGCCGATTACAAAACTATGTAACACTAGTCACGGGTATCCATTATAGGTTTCTAGAAGATTTAAGATTCTAGAAGATTTAAGATCTTTGGTCATATTAGAAAAACTTGTAAAAATGCATTCAAAATTCTCAAAATACGTTTATCGTATGCTATATACTCCAATCAACCTAGTTTCATTTTAACCAAAGAATATAAATTTTTGGGTTGTGTTAGTATTAAAATGGATTAAGTATAATAAAAATATAAATATCTAATTCCATCTTCAGAATAAATGACCTAAGTCAAAATTATAGGTTTCGGTTTCAAGAGCCGATTTTTTTATTCGGTGTTACACTATAAGTATTTGCAGAAAAAGGAAATAATTGCTATTATTTTTGTCAGACAAAAGATAAAACTATAGTTATACATATATTTTTACTACGAATCAAAAAATCGGCTCCAAGGCTGTGATCTATTGAGCATAGTTTGACATTGCTCAGATTTAAGACATAATTAAAAGAGATAGATTTATTATTCTCACATAGGTCTGTCTCGTTTTAATTTTGCCTGAAGCTCTTAAGTCTGAGCAAGGACAAAGTATTCTCAGTAGATCTTGTCCTAGTCTTTTAACGTGGGTTTTCTTTGAAAGTTATTTTTTTCTTAGGTAACTTTAATCCTGAAGGTGTAACGTAATCTAAAATTACTGGTTTTACGTGCGATATCTAATAAAACATTAAACAACATAACTATGTATTAGCATTTATATAATAACTAATTATAATATACTTATAATCTATGTCAAAATACGTTTTACATGGAAAAAACGTAAGCGAACAATTTAAGTGGTTTAATATTGCTTTTTGCAACAATTCGAAATCATATCAATACCTAAGTACAGAATTATTTTGTACACAAAATTATTCAATAAATTAAATACTTAATCAACAAAGCAATCGATTATTATTATTGATTAATTATTTTAATTGTGATGTAAACAAACATAAAAATCATCCTTGAAAATATAATCTGTCAAAATAAGTTAGCTCCCATTTAGTCGAGTTAATTTAATAGTATAATGTTGAGACTAATTTCTTTTTATGAGGTTGTATTTTTTTGACACCTATGGGAAACACATTCAATATTCGATTTGGCGTGATAGGCATTATTTTCCTATAACGAACTACAATGTGAAATTTTATAAAGTATGTATAGTAAATTGTGAAATTTTCATTACCAACTATGTAACTCTATTAAATATAAAAATTGTAGTAGGTAGTTGTATAATTTTGCACTTTGAGAGACCTAAATACTTGATAGACCGTACAATGTACATCTATGAATAGTAATTCAATTTTTAACCGACTTCCAAAAAGGAGGAGCGGTTTTTAGCTGATGAAAAAGATCTGATTAAGTCTGTAATTGTTATCAAACTTCACGAAATTACACATTCTTTGTCTATATTGGTCTGTAGTCAAATTACAGTCAGTTACAAAATAGGTAATATTGATTTTATTATTAATATGAAAACTTTAAATTACGCTAATTTTACTAATCAATAAAATTATACATTTTAAACAGTTTAGCATTGATAGAAAAAATCCAAAGATTCCTTTTTTTATTACAGTTCTTTAAAGAATATTATTACATAGAATTCAGAAAAAAAACTATTGCTTTATCATTTTGATCGATATAATTTTTCATAATCTTAATAAAAAAATATGAGTACTAAGTACTAGTGGCTAAACTCTAATCGCTATGGCATTCAAATCTTAAATTGACAAACCTAACTGTATAAAGTCGTACTGACGTCAGGATATTTATTCTTGCATAGTGATGGCACTGGTAATGGACAATGCACCAGTGATGGACACTTTTACCTTTTTTTAGCAAAAAATAAGAACTACCAAAATATTTTACTGTTAGAACCAGTCAAATAATAAATAATAGATATTTATCTCTCGCATCTACAAATTACATTGGTTTTGGTAAGAATTTAAAGTCATTGTATATCTTGGATTTACTATATCAATGCAGTTCAGTAGAAAAATTCGTCTAATCGAACTCTGTGTGGGCTCAGTCTATAGATTAGATAACTGAATAAATAATTAAATACATTACAAATAGTAAATACATGCACTAAACGCTAAGCATACTAACATAATATGAAACTATTACTAACATAATTTTTCGTGACGACTGATATTTTTTCCCCATTATTGTATTTATTGAAATTAAAAAAAAAAAAACTAATTTGAAACTGAAAAATGAAAAGCTTTCTGTAAGTAAAAGTAACTTGCACCCATTGCTCCATCCCGATCTCAAAAAAAATTTTTTTTTTTAATTGACGATTTTTCTGGCACAGGCTCTTAAAATCAATCCTGGGTCAGACTCCCATAAGAATTAATTTGGTGATAATATAAATTACGACTTCAATAAAAAACACAAATTATACGCAGAACAATGTTTTCGAAATATTAAATATTAACTGGTGGCTGGATGAGAAAGGCTGAGGACCGGGTGTGGTGGCGCTCTATAGGGAAGGCCTATGTCCAACAGTGGACGTCCACAGGCTGATGATGGTGATGAAATATTAACGTCAGAATCTTATAAATTCGTGCACGTTGATTTTACCAGTTATTCAAAACTTTTTCAATCTGAATAATTATGTTAGTAAAAGCAAAATAACATTTAAATTCTAACATTGGTTCCTGAACGACTTCAAGCTCAAACACAAATGCGTTTCGTTTGTGAAAAAATATTCATATTTTCTATAGAGTTTCATGTTGACGATCGAAATTGTTATTAACTTACGTCAGCGCCGATAGATGGCGTTCTTAAAACATTAGTTCACGTTTCAATGTGTAACCACGTTTTTTTTTGTTAGTGTTCACTGCATTAGTTTTCAAAATTGTTGATCATCATTGAGGACATGACGAATAGAACCGGATTAGTTCCCTTTAACTCAAACAATCTGAGTTAAAGAGAACTAAGAAAGTCCTCTTTATCTCATACTGAAGAATCGTAGTGTCTTGCCCCATCGATCCCTGTTTACTTTCAATGGAGTGGGGTAAGTGTAGCCCAAAAAATAAATGCAATCATAGTCTCAATTTTTTCACCGTCCTGTATTATTACTTAAAATATTTCGTGGATTGTTTCTATTTTCCCGGTTCTATTCGTCAGTTTCTCCATTGATATATTCAAAAATATTAAATACTTATCCAAAACATCAAACTTCCAAATAAATACGACATCGATTAATGATATTTTTCCACAAACAAACATAACTAGCGCCGCCGCAAGCTTCCGGTCCGGTTGTGATCCGGCCGCGCTCCGGTCCGGTTTACCATAAACCGGAAGACTTTCCGCCGGGTGGGTTTCGCACGCGAACTGACGTTTTCGTGTCGAGGCCTTCTAGTTCCTCTGTGAAATTAAAAAATTGAATATTAATAAAGATCGTAATGTAGGGTAGGTCTGCAAATAAGAAGTATATTGTCAACGTGAGGATTTGCATATTATAATCCTAATAATATTATAAATGTGAAAGTGTGGATGTTTGGATGTAACAAACATCCAAACGATGTTTGTTACTCAATCACGCAAAAACTACTGGACGGATTTGGCAAAAATTTGGAATGGAGATAGATTATACCCTGGATTACACAGACTGCTTTTTATCCCGGAAAACCAAAGAGTTCCCGCGGGATTTTCGTCATTTGCAAAAAGTACATTAATCATCATCATCGTTATCAACCGATAGACGTTCACTCCTGAACACAGGTATGTTGTGTATGTAGGTCGTGAACTTCCACACTCCCGGTATTGCGCCGCCTAAATACAGTGGGTCCCTGCGACTGTTTGATGTCGTCTATCCACCCAGTGGGGGGGGTCTTCCAACGCTGTGCTTTTTGGTACGAGGTCGCCATTCTAGCACCTTGGGACCCGTTTTCTAACTATGTTCCCTGCCCATTGACACTTCAGCTTCGCAACCCGTAGAGGTGTCAGTTATTCCAGTTCTCCTATGAATTCCCTCATTTCTGATTTGATCACATAGAGAAACTCCAAGCATAGCTCTCTCTCTCTATCTTCCACTGAGTGACTGAGCTTTCTTATGAGGCTCATAGAAGCAGATATTACTCTTATAGATAAAAACACATGCTTACTGCTGATGGAGAAGGTGGAATTCTGAAGATTTCGCTGTCCAGGCTCGCGCATTTTCCTTCCCGTGGGCGTGCTGGCACCAGACACCGACAGACCGTCCAGTTGCTTGTTAACTAAGTGCAGCTCTGGAATGAGGACAAATAGAATATAGATCAGTAACTTGCATTAATGTATTTACATAGACGCTCATCCTACTTATATTATAAACGCGAAAGTTTGTTTGTATGTATGGATGGATGGATGCTTGTTACTCCTTCACGCAAAAACTGAGCTTTAGCTGAGACATGGAGATAGATTATATCTTGGATTAACACATAAGCTACTTTTAATCCCGGAAAATCAATGAGTTCCCACGGGGTTTATGAAAACCTATATCCACGGGAACGAAGTCACGGGCATCAGCTAGTAGATTAATATTCGCGTTCTTAAAATTGTTTGGTTTGGCCAATACAATGAATAGAAATGCCGTCTATGGTCGCTTAAAATCGAAAGCGAGCGCATGCTACTCCAATCAACATTTACGGGCGGAACATACTGAAGAGTATCTTATTCGCAAAATTAGATCGTTTTGGCCAGTACGATATTAAGAGGCTTAAGAGTGCTCTCCATGATCCCTCCAAGTCAAGCATGAGCGCATACTCAAATCTGAGGTAGACAATGTTTTAACAAAGCAATCGAATGTTTAGTATTGAGTTATCATTTTGAAAACTATTCAATATTTTTGAACAGGCGTTTGCGAGCGTGGGCAGAAATATACACTTACCAGTGGGTGTGCCATTGGTGACTCTATGGGGAGACTGCCTCGGGGAGTCGGAGGCGTAGTGTACGGTGGCATGTTGTGGGGTGCCGGGCGCCTCCTCACCATACACGTAGAGGGCGTTTGCGAGTGTGGGCAGAAATATACACTTACCAGTGGGTGTGCCATTGGTGACTCTATGGGGAGACTGCCTCGGGGAGTCGGAGGCGTAGTGTACAGTGGCATGTTGTGGGGTGCCGGGCGCCTCCTCACCATACACATAGGGGGCGTTTGCGAGTGTGGGCAGAAATATACACTTACCAGTGGGTGTGCCATTGGTGACTCTATGGGGAGACTGCCTCGGGGAGTCGGAGGCGTAGTGTACGGTGGCATGTTGTGGGGTGCCGGGCGCCTCCTCACCATACACGTAGGGGGCGTTTGCGAGTGTGGGAAGAAATCTGCCTTGACCTGGTAATTAAAAAAAAATAAAAATTAAACTTAAGAGATCCATAAAATAACCGAAATAACTGGCATAGCTCAACGGGTTAAAAAATGGGCACATACATGAAATAAATAAATTCATTTCATTTCAATACCAGGAGTAAGCTAATAATAGAAAGAATTTTACCTTCGGCCACTCGTAATTCTCCGTCGTCGAGACAGACTCGTCCATTGACTATGACGTACTGAGGACTTCCAACCACACGTGTGCCCTGAAAAAAAATTAAAGTATTCACGCTTACACTCAGAAAGCCTACCCAGAATAATATTATGTTATAGGTACTGTTAGATGGGGATAACTGATTAAAGTCTAAACACGTCCTAACGCTCCCCGATTTATTGGTTGAAATTACGCGCTGCACTGGCACTGGTCACAGCCACGACCGATCCCAATATGTTGGAGCCTACCCCGACCATGTTACACTTACCACGCACATGGCACACCTACCCCCAATTATGTTGCACTTACCCCGTCCACACTTACCTCAAATATGTTAAAGTTCAGCGCGTGGTGGTGAGTGGCGGCAGAGATGGTGCGCTCGAGCTGCGGGTCCCACACCACCACATCCGCGTCGCTGCCCACGGCCACGCGTCCCTTCGCTGGCCACAGGTTAAAGATACGCGCCGCATTGGCACTGGTCACAGCCACGAAACGACACGGGTCCATCATGCCTGAGAAGATAATAGTAGTTTTAGGGTTTCGTGCTTGAAGGATGCTAACGAGAGTCGGACCCCTCGCATTAAGTCTGCGCTGTCAGTCCGTCCGTCTGTCTGTCTGTCAGCGGACTGTACCTATCTCATGAGCCGTAATGTAGAAAGTTGAAATTTTTAGGGTTCCGTACCTCAAAAAGAAAAACGGAACCCTTATAGGATCACTTTGTTGTCTTTCTGTCTGTCCGTCGTGTCTGTCAAGAAACCTATAGGGTACTTCCCGTTGACCTAGAATCATGAAATTTGGGAGGTAGGTCGGTCTTATAGCACAAGTGCAGGAATAAATCTGAAACCGCGAATTTGTGGTCACATCATTTTAAAAAAAAAATGTTTCAATTTTCAAAGTAAGATAACTATACCAAGTGGGGTATTCTTATGGCTTCCTTCTCTTATGGAGAAGTGTACCCTTAAAGGAAAAATATTTGTCTGAATCTTACTTACCAGTATTGACAGCTTTCTGCCACAGAATGGCCATGCGGTCCTCGACACCATTGACGCCGTTGGGTATTTTAGAGAAGTCACCTTTGCCTCTTTCTTTGTCCTTTTCATGGAACGTGCAATTATCACTGGCGATTAGCTGGAGATCGTCACTGGAAATAATATTATAAAGTTTTTAGGTATATTTAAATTATTAAATTATTATTAGTAAGTTATAGGTATATAGTAGGAAAATAGATTCTACTGAAAAGAGGGAAATTGCTTACATAGTGAGAGCTTCAATGATCACCTTAGGAGTGTAAGGGTCGGGGCGTAGAGGAGGCGACAGGACGTGCGCGGCCGCGTGCCGGCAGCAAGCGTTCTTGTAGTGCGTACTAATGTCAAAACTATACCACCAGTTCGGAAAGTAGATTCTACTGGGAAGAGGGAGATTGCTTACATAGTGAGTGCTTCAATGATCGCCTCAGGAGTGTAAGGGTCGGGGCGTAGAGGGGGCGACAGGACGTGCGCGGCCGCGTGCCGGAAGCAAGCGTTCTTGTAATGCGTACCTGAAACAATGCATATTGCTTTCACAAAAAAAAAAAAGATTCTGATGAAGTCTTCCTTCTCAAGTCCTCCTTTTTTTGAAGTCGGTTAAAAACAGTATGGATTAGCCCGTACACCGTATGTATGGGGAATCTAGTGTACTAGAGACCGTGAGGGCCAGACCCTCGTTATTTTATAAAAGCTGAAAGTTTCTCTGGGCATTGTTCCTAACTACCCAACATAGGGAGGAATGATCAGTGACTACGAAGTGTGGATCATCATCGCTTTGGCGGATGTAACAAAGATGAATGAAACTTTAGTTACATTAAGGGTGTCCGTCCGGTAGGGGGTTGCCACGATACTGCCTGGCAATGCATGACGTGATAACTGTTGTCTCCCAAAGCCACCATGATTCTAACTTCATAATCACTGATCGTTCCTCCCTGTGTTGGGGACAATGCGAATAGAAACTGTCAACTTTACAAAATAAGTAGCTTAAGTAGCTTATGCCCGCGACTTCGTCCGCGTGGATTTACTCTACGTGAACTCTTTGATTTTCCGCGATAAAATCCTGTGTTAATCGAGGGGGTATAATCTATCTCCATTCCAAATCCGTTCAGCCGTTTTTGCATGATTGAGTAACAAACATCAAAACATCCACACTTTCAAATTTATAATATTACTAGCTGATGCTCGCGACTTCGTCCGCGTGGATTTACGTTTTTCAAAATCCCGCGGGAACTCTTTGATTTTCCGGGATAGTAGCCTATGTTCTTTTCCATGTCAAAGGCTACATGCATGCCAAATTTCATCCAAATCCGTTCAGCCGTTTTTGCGCGGTTGAGTAACTAACATCCAAACATCCACACTTTCACATTTATAATATTAGTAGGATCAGGATTAGGATGAAGGTCCTTACACTTCACAAGCTCTTTCTCCCTATTGAAGTTGATTTCAAACTACGGAATATCACACTAATATTATAAAGGCGAAAGTTTGTATGTGTGTATGTGTGTGTGTGTGTGTGTGTGTGTGTGTGTGTGTGTGTGTGTGTGTGTGTGTGTGTGTGTGTGTGTGTGTGTATGTTTGTTACTCCTTCACGCAAAAACTACTGGATGGATTGGGCTGAAATTTAGAAATTAGAATGGAGATAGATTATACCCTGGATTAGCACATAGGCTACTTTTTATCCCGGAAAATCAAAGAGTTCCCACGGGATTTTTAAAAACCTACATCCACATTCCACGCGAACGAAGTCGCGGGCATCACCTAGTAATAATATAATAGTTATAAAATATCGCTCACCCTACTTTCAAATGTCATTGTTTTCATTAAACGATGACATTTGGAAGTAGGGTGAGCGATATTTCTTACTTATATATTATATTTCCGTAGTATGAAGGCAACCCTAATTATTCATGTAGGGTTTCAATATTTCATGGTAATATGTGGGCCGATCCCGGCGGCACTGCAATGCCGGGCCGACCCGTGACGGGAGTGGAGCGAGCCCCGAACATCCCGTCGAGTTACAAAAATCAGTTTAATATACTGGTCCCACAGTGTGGGAACTTTCAGATATTAAGCTGAAAAGAACAGATACTACACTTTGATCTTAGCCAAAAGGCCGAGAAGCGATACCGTAGGAGAAATACCGCGGGAGGTCATTAGTTTGTAATGAATCTACACAGCGCGATATGATATTAGGTTGATCACGAATAGCGACATCTGTTGAAGTGCTTGTGAACTACGATATCAACATACTCGCAGTTATGAGAACTGTCCATAGAGGGTACTTACTTACAGTACTTACTCATCTTCTTTCATAATATCTTTTATTTTGTTGAGGCGTTTTTAACCGACTTTAAAAAGGAGGAGGTTCTCAATTCGTCGGAATCTTTTTTTCCCCTCTCGACAATCGTGGTCGGTTCAAATAAATACACTGTCCCGCCACACGCAGGAAAAAAGGTATTTATGTCCCCATATTTAAATTACAAAACCTACGCTAACTACTACTTTTTTTTTTAAATATATTATTATTCTGTGATATATATATGATATTAGATTCCAATACTTACAATGATTTTACAATACATAACTACATAATTATTAAACTTAATTTCAGCAATATTGGAACACTGTTGGGGCTCATCGATTTTCGGGTAGGGAGACGGGCGCCGCATTATTTATAGCTCGAAATGACATTTTCAGGGTTCTGTAGTCCGTACCCGAATGGTGCAAATGAAACGGGCCTCTATTATCTACTAAGTTTCCACTGTTCGTTCGTCTGTCACGTATCACATGAACCGATTACCGTTCCTTATGATTCTACCTAGAGTTTAAATTTTCAGAGTGCCGCTATAACAACAAATAAGTAATAAATATTATTTCTCGATAGCCGCCATGCAAGTTAATAAGTATAATATATGGTGGTTATATCTCATATGATGATATGCACTACGGGACCCTTCATATGCGAGTCCTACTCACACTTGACCGGCTTTTACATACATATATCTTATCATTAAAAATACTTCTGACTCACCATCGGTACCAACAGTGGCCGCAAGAGTTTCACCAAAAACGGGCTGCTTTTGTTTCTGCCGAGCGAGACGCAAAGCATCTACCGCACTCTTCGACATCATGTGTACAATGTATAGGGGTGCGTTCATCTATAATAGAATAAGAACATCTTTTATGATATCCAGGGTACTGAAGGCAGTTACCTAATTTATATAATATTATACCTAATTTTGACCATTTTCTCTTGTCCCGATTTTTTCTCTCGATACAATGAAATGATCCTTACATGAAATTGAGTCGATGTCACAAAAAAACATTTAGTCAATTTCATTGATTTTTATGGACAACCCGTGTGGGTCAAGTGTTTGACCAAAAAATGGGCTGTGAAAATTGTTTTTACGAAAAAAGAGCTGAAGTTTCCTGAGTCAGTTTTCCTGTATCTCCTAGGGTTTTGAATTTCCCCATACTGTCCTAGTTAAAAAAAAACCACTGTAAGTATAAAAGTAAAAGCTGACTGGCAGTTCTATCAACGCACAGCTCAAACTTCTGCAGGGATCGGGTATATAAGAGTGGTTATATTACCTGGTTAGCGATGACGCAGGCTCGGTTGACGGCTTCCGCCTCCACCTCTTCGTCACGCGAGAGCTCGTGACCCTCGGGGGTGGTGATGCCAGCAGCGAGTAGCTTTTCTGTGTTTCGAGCTATTATATCACCGTTTTCTGCATGGACCTGGAAAGTAAATATTCTATTATCTGTATGAGGTTAAGAATCCATGGTTTAAAGGGCACGTACGTAGTAAAGTCTTTATCTTGATGGCAGAATTCGTGCGAGCGAAGCGATTTTAAGTCACTGTATTATAATTACAAGAACTTGGCATTAAACAACGTCTTTCGGCGTTAGTACAGGGTCGCATACTAAAGTGCTTCGGACATGTCTCCCGGCGTGAGAGTGACTCCATTGAGCGTCCTGTGGTGCAGGGCAAGGTGGAGGGTAGCAGAGGGCGAGGAAGGTCGCCTACGCGATGGACCGATCAAATTAAGTCTGCTGTGGGCGGTGTCGTGCAGGAGTGTACCAGACTATCGACCAGCAGGCAGAAGTGGCGATTGCTCGTGAGGCGTATAACATCTGCCCCCAAAAACGTCAACTCGTAACGACCACGACCGCTCTGCCAAGAGTGTTACGATGCGAAAGTATTTGTTTCACCTCTTTCTTAATCACGCCACAAGGGAGCAAAGGATTGACGGTATTTTGCATGGATAGTTCAAGAACTTTAAAGTGAAACGCTCTTTCTAAATAAGTTACTATAGCTACCTGGGGTAAAGCCTTCAGTTCGCTCGAGCTGGTAGTCGCTCGGCATACAACTGCTTGTGTCGTTTAGTTTACGTATCTATGGAAAATTTCTTGCGCGATTGAATTCAATTCAGCGCCACCTATGTGTGTTTTATGTAAGTTGCTTCTAGGAAAATGGCTGTTACCTTCTAAATTCAGTGTTAATGAGTTCCCGGCATACCACGTTCTCGTTATAAATAGGTTACTATAGCTACCTGGGGTAAAGCCTTCAATTCCGCGCAGGTCTCGAACACCTGGCAGAGCTCGTAGTCGTTCAGCATCCAGGTGTCCTTGTAGGCCATGAACACCTTGAACGAGTTGACCCCGTGTTCTGCCACCAGCTGCTGCATCTCCTTCTTTACGGTGGGCGAGCACCAGGTTACTCCGACGTGGAGACCGTAGTCACAGCAGACCTGATGAAAATATAAACCGGTTAAGTGCGAGTCGGATTCGTACGCCAAGGGTTCCGTAACATTGTACAAGAAGTAACCCTTTTTTGTGATCTAATCACAAATTCACGGTGTACTATTTTTAATATACTTAGCAACTTTTTGTCAAGGGACATAAAATGATTAATGTCTTAACACTAGTCATTAAATTCACCTCAACCTGTTTTCTGGCCACTAATTGTAATTCTATTATGTGTTGCTTTTGTGTCTTTTTTTTTATTGATGTACAATAAAGACTATTAAAAAAACAAACAGAGACCTGCTTGGAAAAAACCCTTTCCCTAAAAACCGATAAATAATTCATTTCAATTTACCTAATAAATCGCCAGAACTGGTTAAAGTTTGGTGCAAGTAAAAGTAAATTAATTTATTCACTTTCACTTATTTGAATACAGTTAAAAACATGCTTTGGTTTGGTTTAGGAAGTGAGTGAACTGTGAACAAGCAACTTATACGAATATGTAGATCAGTTAACTCTTTTAACTACTAGAGTAGGAACAATAGGTATTCAAATCACCCAAAAAGGTAATATGTATGCTGCAGGCAAAGAAATAAGTTTTTATGAGGTTTTTGTTGTTATTTATGAAACTCTTTTAGAATACTAAAGGTGGTTTTAATGGAGCTCTGTTATTTTAGAGATTTCTGCGAGTTCTTATAGTTCATTTATTTTTAAAATGATTGTGACACACAGACAGACAGATAGCTGGACGAAACTTTATAATAAACAAGCTTATGCTCGTGACATTATCCGCTTGGACTGCACAAATTTCAAACCGCTATTTCACCCCCTTAAGAGGGCTCTCTCCGTCACTCGTTTCATACAATCGTAGTTCCAATTTCATTTGAATATTAAGCAACCAAAATCCATGAAATTTTGCAGACATATTCTAGAAACTAATATCTATGTCTGTGGTTTTCCAGATTTCTGTTAAAATATTCGGCTTCAAAGTTACGCGGTCTTAAAAATTTTCATACAAATCTTTAAGCCCTGTAATTTTAAAACTACGTATTTTTAGAAAAATCTAAAACACCACAGACACAGATATTAGTTTCTAGAATATGTCTGCAAAATTTCATGGACTTTGGTTGCTTAATATTCAAATGAAATTGGAACTACGATTGTATGAAACGAGTGGAAACGAGTGACGGAGAGAGCCCTGTTAAGGGTTGAATTTGCAAAAATCCTTTTTTAGTAGATGTTTACGTCATAATAGCTATCTGCATGTCAGATTTCAGCCCAATCTACCCAGTAGTTTGAGATGTGCGTTTATAGATCAGTCACTCAGTCAGCTTTTCCTTTTACTAGCCCCCGACCCAAAAAGAGGGGTGTTATAAGTTTGACGTGTGTATCTGTCTGTGGCATCGTAGCTTCTAAACTAATGAACCGATTTTAATTTAGTTTTTTTTGTTTGAAAGATCGAGAGTGTTCTTAGCTATAATCCAAGAAAATCGGTTCAGCCGTTTGAAAGTTAACTTAATAAGCTCTTTTGTAGTTACTGTAACCTTCACTTGTCGGGGGTGTTATAAATTTTTATTTTACACTTGTATATTTAGAAGAAGACTATATTATTTTAGTGCGGAACCCTAATAATATGGCTTGGCGAAATTTGAGTTAACTCGCACTTGACCAATATTTTCATACAAGTGTAAATTAAAAAATGTTACAGTAACTAGAAAAGAGCTGATAACTTTCAAACGGCTGAACCGATTTTCTTGGATTATAGCTAAGAACACTTTCTATCAAGCCACCTTTCAAACAAAACAAAACTAAACTAAAATCGGTTCATTAGTTTAGGATCTACGATGCCACAGACCGATACACAGATACACACGTCAAACTTATAACACCCCTCTTTTTGGGTCGGGGGTTAAATTTAACAGACAGGTTAGCACTTGAATGCAATCTCACTATGATAAATGATGATGCAGTATATTTCAAAAAGCTTGCTTAGTCATCTGTTAATTTAGTTCGAGGTGTTGTGGGCCGACTTCAAAAAAAGAGGTTTATTAAATTAATGACTTTCCGATGTTACCTTGTTATCCGCCTTTTCTCTCCAATTGTTATAAGCTTCCATTAGGGATTGTCCTTTTTCGGGTAGAACGAAGTCAACTGAAATTATAACAGAGTATTCATAACTAAAATATCATGCGCAAGTGATTAAGTATTTTTATCCATCACATATGTATATACGGGATGCACGCTATCTCTTTACTACTCGTAAATAGGGATGCCTGTGACTTCATTCCCGTGAAATTAGGTTTTATCAAAATTCCATGGGAGTTTGATTTTCGGGGGCAAAACGTAGCCACCTTCGGGATGTAAGCTATATTTATTTATATCCTTTAGCAAAGCCCATGGGCCGTGAAACAGCCTGACAAATAGACCCACTTTTACCCGACTACGGCAAAGCCAAAAGGAAGGGTTATGATTTTAGCAGTCTTTGTATGTATTTTTGTATTTATGTGTGTTCCACCGTAGTGCCCAAACTACTGAGCCGATTTTGATAAATGAGGTGTCAATCGACTCGTTATACCCAGGTGACATAGGCTACATTTTATACGCAAAAATCTGCCTGACGGATGTTACATCTAAAAAGTTCGGTCTCGAAAATTTCTTTTTACTATTGTATCAAGTGGGATATCAAATGAAAGAGGAAAAATTCTGAGTTCATAAATATAATGCAATGCAAAAATTCACTGAGCGACAGAAAAACAATTTTATACCTACTATACCTATCTATCAGCAGTTCGCTAGTAGTCGGGTTTTAGTGCTGTTTAATTTTATCTTGTTATATTACCTAGTATGGATTGGTATGTATGAAATCGTCCCAAACGTCCGACAAAGTTTGACAAATTACTTACGAATGGTAGTGGTGCCACCAGCCACAGCCGCGCGGGTGCCTTTGTAGAAGTCATCCGCCACCTTGGCACCCATCATCTCCAGCTCGAAGTGGGTGTGGGGGTCGATGCCACCAGGCATCACCAGCTTCCGCGTCGCGTCAATTGTCCGTGTACCACCAGGGATGATCAGGTTGCGACCCACTTGTCTGAAAATAAAAAAATTACACGTTTAGGAGATTTTTTTCTATGAACAATTTACGAGTAATATAATGTCAACAAGTGAAAAGAGCAACGGCCGTGTTTCTTGATGGTTCGTCTTGGTAGGAAGTAGTGGCGTGCAGTTCATAGTGACATAAAAGCTCTGCTTATCCAAGTTGAAATCGCTTCGCACTCGTTTTTATGAGGACAGTCAATAAATAGGGTGTAAGTGTAACCTAACTAAGTTATGCCTTTTTTTTTTATCGCTGGGAAATGCTTGCCTTAGCTTCGAATCTGTGCACGCTACTAGGCGTAGGAAGGACATTTTGAATAACAAGTTCGGGTTCAGTTCGACGATTCGAAAGCACTCATATTGAATAAAATAACTTTCTATTTCTAAAAACAGTTGATCTTAATGGATATTTCTAGAAATACGAGTTATTATTTATTATTAATATATTTTGATTAAAAATAAGAAACTGTAGGTGTCAACTGGATTGGACAATTTTCCAATCGACACCCTATCTAGACAAATCTATTTTCCAAGGGTGGAAAATCAACGCTTAGCACTGCGTACAATCACCTCATTGCATTTATAATTTCTGCGGGACCGATATACGGCGTGACATGGAAGACTACTAACGCCATCTACAAGCTGAGCTTGTAAACTGGTAACCTCATATGGTTTAATTTTTTAATTTAATTTCTCATTTAAATGGACAATGAACAGGTTACAATAAAGTTTAGCTACCCTATGTCACCCGGGCATTTACAACGAATCAATTGGCACCTCATTCATAAAAATCGGCCCAGTAGTTTAGGCGCTACGGTGGAACACACGGAATCTGGGTACAAACATATATACATACATATATACATACATACATATATACATACATACATACATACATACATACATATTTAGACTCATATCTAATAATAAAAAATACTGATTAAACTAACGTTAACTAAGCTCAATTTTGATCAGTTAAATTGATGTGTGAAAATAAATAAAACGATTTCAGATCGTTAAAAAGGTCATATATCAAATACGAAACAGGTCCCGCATTCCAATTATTATACTACACTGTTAACTAATTCAATTCCTCCTACTTAATAGAATGCTCCCCCAATTGGGCGAATTACATCGTTTTTGTAGTTTATGAGTGAGTCAGCGTGATTTTTAACCTCCGACCCAAAAAGAGGGGTGTTATAAGTTTGACGTGTGTGAATCTGTCTGTGGCATCGTAGCTCCTAAACTAATGAACCGATTTTAATTTAGTTTTTTTTTGGTTGAAAGGTGGCTTGATCGAGTGTGTTTTAGCTATAATCCAAGAAAATCGGTTCAGCGGTTTGAAAGTTATCAGCTCTTTTCTAGTTACTGTAACCTTCACTTGTCGGGGTTGTTATAAATTTTTAATTTACACTTGTTATTAGTTTCTTTCATTGAAATATGAGGCATATTTAATGAAAGAATTCTGAATAGAAATATATTTTATTAGGTACCTAAGTATAATTTATTAGTTATTTTGTGATATAGTTTAGAAGTTATAGTTAATAAGTTAAAATGTTGAAGTTCAAACTCGAAGATTTGCGTCTATCGGTAGACCAGAGACCTATTCCATATTATCTCATCATCATAATTTTTTATTGTTAGAGAATGCATAGGCAGTTGATAACCGACAGTTCGAGCACTGGACCACGTTGCATGTGTATGTAAGAATACCCGGCTGAGTTTGTTGTGGGCTCTTCTCAGACTTGGGCGCGTTTGGAACCCCCGTAGCTTTAGTTTTAAGTTACGTAATTAATTATCACCACTATATCGTACAAAAACAATTTCGACCATCAAAAGGAGTACAATTGTAACTATCATGATGATTAATCATTTGAATAAATGATTTTGACTTTGAATTTGACTTTATGTAATATCTTTGCCAGGACTTCTTATACTGTAGGTATCGTCACTAATCATCATGAAATTGTAGTCATGTGCGAACCCGAGGTCATTCAACCATTCATACAATAGTGTCGCAATAGTTTAGCACTAGATACTTGTAACAAAGTGACTGACACTCTCCTATGTCACAGTTTAACAATCTTACAGTTGGGTAACCTTTGACTGTGAACTATGTTGGTACTTGATAGTTCAATACATCAGAGTGGAAAAGCTGTGGAACTACAGAAGGTTTTTTACGATCACTATTGTGTGGTAGCTATTCAATGACAATAGTGATACGGGCCATAAGGTAATGGCTTCCCCGCCAAAATAATTACTTATCTACCATTTACATTTTTTTTTCTTTTAGAAAAGAATATTAGCCATGCTAATCATGACTAATACTCCCCTTTCCCCTCCAGTTAAGCGTAAAGCTTGTGCCAGGAGTGGGTACGACAATAGTGCAACGGGTGGGGTTCGAACCGCCAACTTTTCAGAATTCAGTCCGCTCCTCAACCGTTGAGCTATCGAGGCTCTATATTTTTTATAAGGCCAATGCCGAGAAAACTGTCCAAAGATAATATTTTACCAAATTCTACTTCTATTCTATACAGATATCTCCCAACTGATCAAATTGACTTTCCTTTCGCAAGAGATGGCACTAATTTTAGACGTGACGTTTTAGAGATAGCTAACTTACTAAACAAATAAGCACCCACTAATAAGATGTTCTAGGCGCAATGCCACAAATGAAAGTCATTCTGAACCAGGTGGTAAAGATATTTGACGATTCAAAAGGATTTGTAGTTTATTACACTAATATTATAAAGGAGAAAGTTTGTATGTGTGTGTGTGTGTGTGTATGTTTGTTACTCCTTCACGCAAAAACTACTGGACGGATTGTGCTGAAATTTAAAATGAAGATAGATTATACCCTGGATTAGCACATAGGCTACTTTTTATCCTGGAAAATCAAAGAGTTCCCATGAGAATTTTAAAAAACCTACATCCATGCGAACGAAGTCGCGGGTATCAGCTAGTATTTGAATAAAAATCTTTCTATTTCCACTATGGGTGCCGGCTTTCTCACAGGGCCATCGTCCAAGCAATATTTTTCTGTAAATTAATGTTTTATGTGGATTTCACTACTGTCTATGTTGCACTACTGTACGTATGCTAAACAGTGTATCTATAATGTATGCTAATAACTGTCACCCACTTATGGGCATGGCGCAGCAGTTATGGTGGTGCGGATAAGCTATGTCCACACTGTGCCTTGTCATCTTCAACTTTCTTCGTCATCTTTCTATTCAACTTTCGTGCCTTTTCACTTCAACTTTCGTCGTCATCTTTCTATTCAACTTTCGTTTCTTATTTTTTTTTTATGTATGTTCCTCGATTAGTCAAAGACCCCTCCAACCGATTTGGATTTTTTTTTTGTTTGAAAGGGTATACTGTGCAGGTGGTCCCATATAAATTTAGTGAAGATCTGATGAATATCTTCGGAGATGGAGATCATAACTCCTCAATGGATAAGAGCAAATTGCTCGCGATCAGTGTAATAGCTTAGTAAACAGTAGGGTTTTAAATGGGCATAGCATATTATAGTACAGTGGGGCCACTAAAAATTGTGAAATAAAAAATTTTCAAAAGAAAAATAAAACCGACTTCAAAAACCAAATACACTAAAAAGTAGAAAATAATTTTTGTTTAACTACA
The DNA here is from genome assembly GCF_905333055.1 of Maniola jurtina. NCBI lineage: Eukaryota > Metazoa > Arthropoda > Insecta > Lepidoptera > Nymphalidae > Maniola > Maniola jurtina. Next base: position 3,663,885 of record NC_060051.1, read on the forward strand.
CGTGTAATGTACCTAGGTATGAAGTCGGGCGAGCTTCACTCTTGGATTTCTAATTTTGTTTTAATATGCTCGCTCGACTTCATACCTAGGTACATTACACGTGTAGCTAAACAAAAATTATTTTCAACTTTTTTGTGTTTTTGGTTTTTGAAGTCGGTTTTAATTTTCTTTTGAAAATTTTTATTGATCCCAAAGTTGTGGAAAGCTTCTGTAATCTTCAATAAACTTCAAAGTAATATTTTTTTCTTCGTCCGCCATCTTGTTGTTGAACGCTTTGTGGCACAAAAATCCACCAGACGCGGGAAACGTGTTTCATAGCGCGCGCTGTGCTTTCAACTGTCAATAACGCATGCGTCAAGAGCATACGTCGCGTGCGCTGTTGACTGCGCTGTGACGCATGCCCTTGATGAACGAAAAAAGGCACAGTGTGGACATAGCTATACGCTTGTTGCCGCTTCGTTTCCGGCGCGGGTGTCGAGTGTTCTTAATTCGAAAAATTATTTTGAAGTCATCACACTTCCTCTTTTGTAACTCGAATTATTTTAACTATACATTGTTTGATAGAGAATAGAGATCGAAAATCATAGAGGGGTTTGCGTGCTAAACAAATCGGTCATGTGCAAATCGGACAGGGTTCTGTATCGTCGTACAAGAAAACAAACTTTTTTTTTTAATTTTCATGACGGTAGTTTTGAAATGTTAAGTATTTGTTTTTAAAGCGGCAATAGAAATACACATTCTGTGAAAATTTCAGGTTCCTGTTATGGTTCACGAGATACGCCCGCTGTCAGACGGACGGACAGCGGAGTCTTAGTAATAGGGCCCCGTTGGCACCCATCGGATACGAACCCCTAAAAAGGGACAGCAAACAAAAAAGTCTATACCAGAAAAGGGTGTTGGATTGCGTGAAAGAAAAAATATTCGGATAGGCGAAAGTTAACTTCACCCTTTTCATACAAAAAACCAATAAAACGATACTTTTCTCATTAAAAACATTTATGTAAAAAAATGATTAGTATATATTATAATATACCTTTTATTCACTCTTAATAGTTTACATGAGTTGCATATTTTAGTCTTTTGATGAAAAATCTCGCAAAGAAAACGTTTTTCTATTGCCCGCGTGGACTACACTTTCGAACCTTTATTTTACAACTTTAGGAATTAAATTTTTAAAAATCCTTTCTTAGCATGCCTAGTGCCTACGTCATAAATCATAATAGCTATCTGCATGACAAATAGATAGATCAGTCAGTCAGCTTTTGCTTTTATAAATTTACGAATAGTCACAGTTTAAAAAATATTATATACTAGCTGATGCCCGCAGCTTCGCCCGCGTGGATTGGTCAGATCCCCTGGCAGCATCAGGATTGAGGAGTTGGACTCCAAATTTTCTATGAAACAATGTCGCGAAGTTCCTCTATCGATTAAAAAAGAAATGACGCAAATCGGTTCAGAAATCTCGGAGATTTCGGTGTACATAGGTAGAAAAACACAACTCCCTTTTTGAAAGTCGGTTAAAAAAGTAGCCTATGTTACTCCCTGTTCAATTCTCTACTTGTCTGTGAAAACCCCGTCAAAATCGGTCCAGCCGTTCCGAAGATTAGCCTTTTCAAACAGACAGACAGACAGATGTTGGTATCGTTCAAATAACCATATGAGCTTAATATGAGGTAGTTATTTCGAAATTACAGACAGACACTCCAATTTTATTTATTAGTATAGATGTATGAAAGAAAAATCTTCTTTCCGTAGCTATGATTTTAACTGCAATTTCACAGCAATACAAACTGCAGTATACGAGAACAACTGTTATTGTTTACCAACAAGTGCGCATAACTAACTGTTAACGTACACAATACCCGAGTTTCGTGCGAGTATGTTATAGGAATGCGAATTTTGAAAGCTCGTGTTACTTTGAAGCCTGAGTAAATGCAAGGCTTTATGGGAAATTCCAAGATTCCTTATAGATACATTGAAAACCTTTTAAAACAACATCTATACTAATATTATAAATGCGAAAGTGTCTTCGTTTATTTGTCCTTCCTTCACACCCTAACTAAGCAACCAGTCGACTGGATTTTTGACCCCCGACCCAAAAAGAGGGGTTTTATAAGTTTGACGTGTGTATCTGTGTATCTGTGTATCCCTAAAATTTTTCCGAAATTGGCTTTTACAACTATACAAATACATTGCCTGATTCAATTCCTGTAGATTAAAAAAAACATTTTTATAACACCAGCGCAGCCCCCTGATTGTGTTAGAAAAACGTACCTATTCATCGTAATCGTAATCCGTAGCCAATTCTGCCCTTTGATTGGCTGTGAAAAATGTGAATAGTGAATTCAACCAATCAAGAGGCAGAATTTGCTGTCGATTACGATTACGATTTTCTTACACAATCGGGGGGCAGGGTTAAATATAAAATATTTCATAATAATAAGATATTAAATAAACTCTTTAATATCCAACGCCGCAATGAGAAGTCCTACTAATGCGAGCACATTAATTAGATTTACTTCTAATAGCCTAGATTTGTCTTGCGACCGTCATGTCTATAAATATTGTTGAATCTTGGAAACCATGTGGGCAGGTATACCGCCTTCGATATTGTAAATATTACATCATTGCTTCGATTCTTTATCATCTAACATAGCAAGTTACCTTTACCTACGGGTTAATTTTACCCTCGGATACAAGAAAATACTTTATCAACACACAAAATTATAATACAAGTTATATGTAAGGTGAAGGAAAAAACATCGTGAGGAAACCTGCACGCCTGAGAGATCTCCATAATTTTTTAACCCGGCCCCGACCCAAAAAGAGGGGTGTTATAAGATTGACGTGTGTATCTGTCTGTGGCATCGTAGCTCCTAAACTAATGAACCGATTTTAATTCAGTTTTTTTGTTTGAAAGGTGGCTTTGATCGAGAGTGTTCTTAGCTATAATCCAAGAAAATCGGTTCAGCCGTTTGAAAGTTATCAGCTCGTTTCTAGTTACTGTAACTTTCAATTGTTGGGGGTGTTATAAAATTTTAATTTACACTTGTATTCTCAAAGGTGTGTGAAGTCGGCCAATCCGCACTTGGTGATCGTGGCCAAACCCTTCTCATTCTTAGAGGAGATTCGTGCTCAGTAGTGAGCCGGTGATGGATTGATGATGATGATGATGATCGGCCAAATAGGTCTACTTGTTGTATTTCACGAAGACCGCTCAGCCTTGGTTGGTAGTGAGTGCAACAATAAAGGCCGATTCACACCAAGCACGTACACGTGATACTTGCGTAGTGACGCGCGTAAACCCCTAACACAGCGGGTTACGCATACGTCCACGCTTTACGCAAGCGGTGTACCATGTTTCATGCAGTTCCATACATTACAACGCAATGGTACGCGCTGCGTCTACGCTTACGCAGCCTGTGTGAACGAGCTATAAGCGTTAACGCATTTTGTGGTCGTAGCGTAAACCACGTCACTATCGAGATTGAGCTTGAGATCAACACAGCATTTCTGACGTAAATCTGTCGCGGTTTAATTGAAACAAAGTCTGACCAAAGTCAAAGTATCGTACGCGACACAAAGTCAAAGTATCATAAGAGTCAAAGTATCGTAAGTAGTATCGCGACAGGTCGAGATGGCAAATGGGGTGGGAACACCCCCCACACCGGCACAGCCTCCGCGCTACCTCATTGCGCGAGTGACGTGCGGGTGCGGTATCCCTCCGCCTGATACCCCGATTGCCATCTCGACCCGTCGCGTAATATACGTTTTATAGATCTCAGACTGAGTCCCACTCCACGCACACTATAACAATGTGTACGTGTGTGTGTGTATGTGTACTCACACAAACATAGCCAAACGGTCTTCGTGAAATAGATCATCTGTATCCGATATCGACAAGATCAAAGAGATAGCGTATTATCGATATGCTCCGTACAGTACTAAAATATTTATTGGGCCTTTCTTTCTCGTAAACTAATCGAGTGCGTTACGTTATGGTACGAATATCACGCAAGTCGGCGATCACGGCATCAGACCATTTGTTCATATCAGTTCCATGCCTTTTTGACTGATTGGAACATAAATCGTATGGGCAAAGTACCCGGAAATTGATTGCGAGATTAGCTGATCACGCAATGAGTACAATACGATTTCCGTCAGAAAGTGAAGAGTGGCCAAACTTGATCCATTTGTCACTCTAAGCTTGTTTTTGTCCGCTCGTTTTCACTAGTTCAACTGATTAGTTCAACCATTGCACTAGCTAGTGAGTTTATAAGTTAGCCCTTGGCTGCAATCTCACTTGGTGGTAAGTGATGGTGCAGTCTAAGAAGGAAGCGGGCTAACCAGGGGTATGGCAGTTCATTAAACCCATACTCCTTTGGTTTCTACACGGCATCGTACCGGAACGCTAAATCGCTTGGCGGCACGGTTTTGCCGATAGGGTGGTAACCAGCCACGGCCGAAGCCTCCAACCAGACCAGACCAGAAAATAAATTATAAAAAGTAAAAAAATGCACTTAACTGCAAAAAATTACTCATCCTTAATTAAAAAATTGTTTGTACTCAGTTCTCACACATCAGGTAGGTATAATAATTTTATTCTTACGACAAAATCTGATAAAGGAGAAATAACCCAAACAAAATTTCCAATTAATTAAAAAATACGAAACGAAAACACCTCTTGGGCCCTGGCCTTCACATTGTTAACGAAATTGTACCCAATTACAATTTCTATGCGACTATGCGAACAAAGGTGAAATTAATTAACTTCTCCAAGCCCGTGTAAAATGGCTGAGTTGTGCCCTAATGACTCACTCAAATTTCAGGGATGTACAAAAAACCTACTTCAGGTTGTGTATAATTTTATAAATGCAGGGTTGTCAACCTTCGATGATCAAAATTGTAAACTCATCCGAGTTCTAACATTTAGCCGTTTATTTTGCTCGCACGGGGTTAGCGCGGGGGCTGTGCGGGTGTGCAGGGCGTCCTTACACCTCATACCCCGATTTCCATCTCTACCTGTCGCGTAATTATTAATCATTAAATTTTACATAATAATCATCAAATTAATCATTAATTAGTTAAATGACATGTTCCATCATATTTCTTTTGAGATGCGACATGTCATATTTTAAGAGGGCTCTCTCCGTCCCGTCACTCGTTTCATACAATCGTAGTTCCAATTTCATTTGAATATCAAGTAACCAAAGTCCATGAAATTTTGCAGACATAATATCTATGTCTGTGGTTTTCCAGATTTCTGTTAAAATATTCGGTTTCAAAGTTACGCGGTCTTAAAAATTTTCATACAAATCTTTGAGCCCCTGTAATTTTAAAACTACATATTTTTAGAAAAATCTAAAACACCACAGACACAGATATTAGTTTCTAGAATATGTCTGCAAAATTTCATGGACTTTGGTTGCTTAATATTCAAATGAAATTGGAACTACGATTGTATGAAACGAGTGGAAGCGAGTGACGCGGACGGAGAGAGCCCTGTTAACTGTAATCGCCCAGCTGGATCGAAATATAACCCATGCAGCAAGTGTAATTAATTTGTTCAATAATAGGTACCTATCTCAATTTCGACTTGTTTGTGGGTTGGAACGGTTTCACAAAATTATGTCCCTAATTGTACCACACCTATAATCCTGACATCATAGACCATAATACCCTGACCACTGCCAGACGGGCGTCAACCTTGCTCATATCGATTTTGCAAAAACTAGGCCACTACATAAGGTGTGAAACCTAACATCTTTCTAATTATTTGCAACAACAACCCGTACTAGTGCTGAAGGAGACTAGTCTTTTAGCAATTCATTGAAAGACACGTCTCTTAAGATGCAAACGCATCTTAGAAACCGTCTGGCGCAGTAGTAGGCGCTGTAGTCTTATTAAAGGGTCCCGGGTTCGATTATCGGCAGGGAATTTTATAATTTCTAAATCTCTGGTCTGGTCTGGTGGGAGGTTTCGGCCGTGGTTAGCTACCAGCCTACTGGCAAAAGCCGTGCCGCCAAGCGACTAAGCGTTCCGATACAATGCCGTGTAGAAACTACATAGTTGGCGGATCACAGCGAATAAAGCTTGTAGGTAGTTCCTTGTATAAGGGCTAACTTATCCGGACTGACAGACTAATCTATCATATCAACGCACAGCCTAAATTGCTGGGATTAGAAACTTGAAATAATTGTGACAGAGTTTTCTCTACGACATAGGTCACTAAGAAAATATTTTTGTACATTCTAACCCTAAAGGGGTTAAATAGGGGATTAAAGTATGTATCAAAGTAATTTTTCAAAGTTTTATCTAAAAAATTGGTAAATTTGCAATTTTGGTTAAAATGAATGAATAAATGAATAAATACGTATTTCAGGGTTGTTGGAAACACAACCCCTTCACCGATTTAAAAAAGTCGACTCAAGCACAGCCGGGATGGGACAACTAATCATCAAATAAATAAGCTGACGCTTGTTTATGAAACCGTGAATCTTTCATTTACCAGATGAGCTCATAATCAAATGTAAAAAAACTTAACCTCTCACCAATCCATAAAAACCTAATACGTTCCGGATCTCAAGTTATTGGTATGATCGACGTTTCCTCAAGTCGCTTGGAACTTTCGTTGTTTTTTCCCGCTCATTAATTCATCGCCACACGCGATTTAACCGTTTCTAATGCTAATAATAATTAATGACGTAACAGCTAATGATTCTGTTACATGGAAGTCATGTTTACTATTTACATCCCGAAATAGCTTGATTACCTTTCCCATAACTAAATAGGACGTGTGGCCTAAACTGTGTCAGCGCATATCAGTTGATTGTGATGGTTAAGCAACGTTGACCTAATTCAGTGACTGGATTTAACCGTTTCGTTCCATCTGTGCCTCGGAGAGCACGTTAATCTGTTGGACCCCTTTATTATTCACTAACAGGTCCGTTAAACCTAGTAGGAAACATAGTTGAAATAGTTCTCTCAGTCGAGTGATATAATATGCGGAAGGGACTTGGGAATTCACCGTATTATTATCCAAGAAAACCCCCTACCATTCTGTGAAGGGCTCACGAGGTTCCGCTATATGGAATAGAACGCGGAGAAAAATCCTATCAGTACCTATAATTCTCTACCTAGCCTATTTTGTTTTCTATCTACCCCATTAAAGGCCGATTCATTCCAATTGCGTACACGTGACACGTGCGTAGTGACGCGCGTAAAACCCTAACACACCGGGTTACGCATACGTCCACGCTTTACGCAAGCGGTGTGTTATATTTCATACAGTTCTATACATTACAACGCAATGATACGCGCTACGTCTACGCTTACGCAACGCTAACGCAGCCTGTGTGAACGAGCTATTAATAAGCTGAAACTTCAAAGTTCCCATACGACTAACATTAAAGTCTCGGAGTAGTTTAACGTACATTAAACGTCTTATATCATAAATGATGAGAAATTTTTCTATCAACACACTTCCTCAATCCTCAATATTACTATAACCATATAGTTGAAAAAAACATAGTTAAATCTATTTATATCGATCGAAGGAGGAAGAAAGCTGTTCCACATAATAAACCACACTGAAACGTCAATCACCGCGAAGTGTGAATATTTTAGATCTGACCTCTTTTTATAAACCGGACTATATTTAGCCTATTACTTTGCTTGCTTGAAAGGGGTCCAACGATTTCAGTCATCAAATTTTATTTCTGTGACAGATTAGATGAATCAAAACACTTGTCATAGCCCAAAAGATCGTTTTTTATCGGACGTTTCCGTTTACCATGCTGAGTAGTAAGCTCGCGATGGTTTATAATGATGATGATGATTGGACTTGCGTCAGTGTTTTTGAAGATCCACTTACTTGATGATTCCATCTTCGATGTAGACATCGGCTTCTTCCATCCCGTCATAGTTGACCACTTGTCCATTTTTAATCAGCAGCCGATTTTGAGAGCTCTGGAACAAATGATAATAAAGGTGAATTCCCAATTTTCAAAATACTCGGATCCAACTACATCAGTGCACTAATGCTTTTTAAAGCTTATTTCGTCGTTTAACGACATAATCGTGGTTTAATTTTATTAATCGTGGTTTGTATCCGTTATCTACAATATAAAATACACCAATGGAGTACGGAGTACGTGTAAATAACTGAAAATCGCTAGATTTGTTCTTAAAACAGATGGAAATCAAACAGTTTTCAACTGAAAGAAATATGTAAAGAAACGTTGCACGGTAAATATTTATAAGTCCTTATCTCCAATCCAATCGTGATTGATCCATTGTTCTCAACTCGGTTTATGAAATACCAAAATTCAAAAAAATTTACTACATAATATAGGTAGGTACATTACCAGATGACATCTTTTCATATTATCTTAAGTGATGATTGATGTGATGACTTTTTTACGATTGACTGTCTATCAATACAAAATGGGTTGCACAAGTTGGGGTTTTTTCAACTTTGGACTAAAATTTTACCTTTTAAACTTTAATCATCGAGGTTTGAATACTATAACTTTGCAACAAACTTTTTAAGGTTTCGTATCCACGGTTCGTGTTGTTTTTATCAAAACACAAGCACACAAGTCCCAAAACACAACAATTAATAAAAATAGGTGATAAAAATAAAAATCATCATCACTCATAGCCGGCCCACTACTGAGTACGGGTCTCCTCTCTAAATGAGAAGGTTATCATAGTCCACCACGCAAGCCAATTACGGATTGGCACCTTTGAAAACATTATTAGGACGTGTTTTCTGTCACCGGTAAAGCGATTGCTTTGTGATATTAATTGCTTATAACGTACATAACTCCGAAAAGTTGGGGTCGCAAGATCGAACTTTAAGCCCCCCATAAATAGGAGGCTGTAGTTCTAACCACTAGCCTATTGCCACTTATAAAATTAATAATACAAGTGTAAATTAAAAATTTATAACACCCCCGACGATCCAAAGTATTTGAGTTTTCCAAAACATCATTTTCAAATAAATAATTATGTATTTAGGCAACGTCCATCTTGACAGCTTGACATTTGTCTATTGACATAATATTAAGAACCTAACGGTTATCTAACCTTCTTTTCTACAAGAAAACTAGAAAAGAGCTGATAACTCTTAAACGGCTGAACCAATTTTTTTAGATTATAGCTAAGAACACTCTCGATCAAGCTACCTTTCAAACAAAAAAAAACTAAATTAAAATCGGTTCATTCGTTTAGGCGCTACGATGCCACAGACAGATACACAGATACACAGATACACACGTCAAACTTATAACACCCCTCTTTTTGGGTCGGGGGTTAAAAATAAGTAACTTAAAAAATATACGATTGACAATACAGCAACAGAAGAAGACGAACAGAAGAACAACTCTGGCAAGGAATATAAATCTAAAAAAAAATGATTTTAAAGGAATTAAGTTAAATGTTGATGATTTTAGACACTGTCTGATTTCCTAAGCCCTAATCGAAGTTGTCCTTTTGCAAAACACGTTACTTTATTAGGTGCAATGATTCAATGCGCAAATATTTCGAATACCGTCTTTCCCTACGATTTTTAAATACAATAACCAGCACAGATAACAAAATCTCACTTTTATATTGATCCCGGATAAAGAATTGGTTCCTGCAGCGGCCATTTTACCACAGATTGGTATAAAATAATACGGAATACGTAAATCCGCGTACCGGACAGCCAAGATGGCGTCGTGGCGTGCGTGAGTCGCCGGCTGAAACTGAAAATGCGTCGCCGAAAATAGAAGGTGCACTCCCTAACTTGCTAGTTGTTATTGTTTAGTGGGAAGTCGATAACCGGCAATGTCTCTTTTCATCGATAGCTCGCTTCAGCGATATAGCTCATTTCTACCTATTCATCTATATACATATAATAAAATTGTAGAAAAGTGGTGTCTGTACAATGAAAATATATAAAAAAAAGTAGCAGGGGTTGTTATTATATCGATGCCGAACCCGAAATTGTAATTAATTTTTTTTTGTCTGTTTGTCTGTGTGTTTGTGCACGCTAATATCAGAAACGGCTCATTCGATTTAGATACGGTTTTCACTAATATATTGTAGTAAGCTTCACTTAACATTTAGTGTTTATTTCATGTCAATCGGTGCATAAATAAAAAAGTTATGTCAATCGGCGAACATTTTTAACAGGGCTCTCTCCGTCACTCGTTTCATACAATCGTAGTTCCAATTTCATTTGAATATTAAGCAACCAAAGTCCATGAAATTTTGCAGAATCCTGTGCTGTTTTAGATTTTTCTAAAAATATGTAGTTTTAAAATTACAGGGGCTCAAAGATTTGTATGAAAATTTTTAAGAGCGCGTAACTTTGAAACCGAATATTTTAACAGAAATCTGGAAAACCACAGACATAGATATTAGTTTCTAGAATATGTCTGCAAAATTTCATGGACTTTGGTTGCTTAATATTCAAATGAAATTGGAACTACGATTGTATGAAACGAGTGACGCAGAGAGCCCTCTTAACGTACAAAGTACGTACTACACGCCTCGCGCCTGAGCGTCCGTGGCTATATAAAGCGCGTTGAGAGCTATTCCACGCGAACGAAGTCGCGGGCACAGCTAGTCTACCATATCATCGATATTAACATATCGGAAAGTGATCATGCAAGCATTATGCAGATCTACGCCACAGCTGTTGTCATCATTTTTATTTTCCAACATTTAGCAATACCTGTAAAAAACAATATTTTTAAATATTTTTAAAATACACATGTTGACAGATTGGTTAGATCCACTGTAAATATCCAATATAAATATTATCAAAATCGGTTTGCGTTGCGGTTGTCTTGCCTTACCAATTTTTGGCCTGGTCTATAAATTACTGAGTGCTTTTGTTAATGTTTAAACAATTTGTTTAAATTCTTATGTAGGTACGTAGGTACCAGTAAATGAAGTAATAAAATATAAGTAAGTATAATAAAACAATAGATGTATAATCTGACATATTATTAGCTTCAACTCTTATTATAATATCACTTGACTTGTTTCATTCATCATCTCATCAATCTATACATATAATAAAATTGTAGAAAAGTGGTGTCTGTACAATGGAAATATATAAAAAAAAAGTAGCAGGGGTTGTTATTATATCGATGCCGAACCCAAAATTGTAATTAATTTTTTTTTTGTCTGTTTGTCTGTGTGTTTGTGCACGCTAATCTCAGAAACGGCTTATTTGATTTAGATACGGTTTTCACTAATATATTGTAGTAAGCTTAACTTAGGATTTAGTGTTTATTTCATGTCAATCGGTTCATAAATAAAAAAGTTATGTCAATTTAAAGAATCACGGCGCCTCGCGCCTGAGCGTCCGTGGCTATATAAAGCGCGAAAAGTCACTATTTCACGCGAACGAAGTCGCGGGCACAGCTAGTAAATAATTATTTTTTACTAGCCGATGCCCGCGACTTCGTCCTCGTGGATGTAGTTTTTAAAAATCCCGTGGGAACTCTTTGATTTTCCGGGATAAAAAGTAGCCTATGTGCTAATCCAGAGTATAATCTATCTCCATTCTAAACAGCCCAATCCGTCCAGTAGTTTTAGCGTGAAGGAGTAACAAACATACACACACACACACATACAAACTTTCGCCTTTATAATATAAGTGTGATTTGCTGATGAGTACGGGTCCTACCTACTATACATATTTGCATGCTATAAAGTAGAATATGAGTGGCGCTTAACTATTGTAAAACATCATAACATCTTCTCATTTTATAATTGTGTCATTTCATTGAAAAAAATTAAATACTGTTAACGACGGAGTCTTTAGGTATAGATTAAAACACTTCACTAATTAAAAATATTGCCTCAAGTGCAAGCTATTCTGAGAAGCTACATAAAGATAAACATCTGAGATATATCTACACCTCTACACATGATAATCAAATTGATTGACTAATTGAAAGATGCGATTAATTGGTATATTCGCACTCCCATATTATACTAGCTAAGTGTTAAGAGGGCTCTCTCCGTCACTCGTTTCATACCATTTCATACAATCGTAGTTCCAATTTCATTTGAATACTAAGCAACCAAAGTCCATGAAATTTTGCAGACATATTCTAGAAACTAATATCTATGTCTGTGGTTTTCCAGATTTCTGTTAAAATATTCGGTTTCAAAGTTACGCGGTCTTAAAATTTTCATACAAATCTTTGAGCCCCTGTAATTTTAAAACTACATATTTTTAGAAAAATCTAAAACACCACAGACACAGATATTAGTTTCTAGAATATGTCTGCAAAATTTCATGGACGTTGGTTGCTTAATATTCAAATGAAATTGGAACTACGATTGTATGAAATGGTATAAAACGAGTGACGGAGAGAGCCCTGTTAAATAGGTACTTAACAGGGCTCTTTCCGTCACTCGCTTCTGCTCTCTTCATACAATCGTAGTTCCAATTTCATTTGAATATTAAGCAACCAAAGTCCATGAAATTTTGCAGACATATTTTAGAAACTAATATCTGTGTCTGTGGTGTAGATTTTTCTAAAAATATGTAGTTTTAAAATTACAGGGGCTCAAAGATTTGTATGTAAATTTTTAAGACCGCGTAACTTTGAAACCGAATATTTTAACAGAAATCTGGAAAACCACAGACATAGATATTAGTTTCTAGAATATGTCTGCAAAATTTCATGGACTTTGGTTGCTTAATATTCAAATGAAATTGGAACTACGTTTGTATGGAGCGAGTGACGGAGAGAGCCCTCTTAAGGTATTTAACCAATTGATTGATCAATGGTCATCAATTGGTTGACAGATTGGAAAATTATAGGCTCAAGGCATATTGGTATAGAGTTGAAGCGAAGCGACGCGTTTTTTTTAAAAGTTTTAAGGGTATTTTATCTCCATTGTGTAATATGTTTTGGCGTACCGACTTTAGTAGTTTTTCTAATTCCATAATTACCTATTTAATTTAGTAGTTTTTTAAATAGGTAAAATATCAAACGATCTTGGTGCAATTCGGTAACCGTGTTTACACATTGGTCGACACTAATTGCCGAACGCAGGGAATTCGAATATAGTTCGCAATTTTTAGGTTTACAATGAAACATTTAGATAATTTACAAGTGTAAATTAAAAATTTATAACACCCCGACAGTAACTTTCTTGGATTATAACTAAGAACACTAGATCAAGCCACCTTTCAAACAAAACAAAAACTAAATTAAAATCGGTTCATTCGTTTAGGCTCTACGATGCCACAGATAGATACACAGATACACATAGTCAAACTTATAACACCCCTCTTTTTGGGCCGGGGGTTAAAAAGACTCGTCTATACACTTCGACTGTATTGTCAATGTGCCTTGGTCCTTGAACTTTAAAAGACAATTGGTGAAAAATAAATTACCATATACATACTACTAATTGGAAATTTGAATAATAAAATCGATATTCAGAATACGCGTTAGAAATCATTTCTCTCGTTTTGGAATAGTTGGTTAGATGAAAACGAGTCGCGGTCAATAAAAACTGCAGTTATTGGTCAACTAGAAAAACTAGAACGAGAGAAAATATACTACTTTCACACTCGATAACAGTTTCCATTTGATTAGTGCGGTAGCCATATGCGATTTTGTTTACTTGTACCTACTTGTTATAGCATTTTTACTTTTTAGCATGTTCATTGTTCATGTAGGTACTTATTTCTAGATAATATTTTTAAAGAGTACCTATGCAATGACGACGCAGCGTACTTAGGTATTTTTGACACTTGGTCTAAAACGCGTTTAAGCGCATATGCATTAATATAATATTATATCCTAATACAAAACATGTTTTTTTTTTAATCTTTTAAACACTGAAAAAGCATAATATTATTGTTATAAGTTATATTAGTAGGTATTGAAACTTACGTGTTACTTTGCTTTAGTATTTCATACCTACTTCTTTAAATTTTCAGATACATTTCATTTTTACAATACATAGAAAATTTGAAATAAGTACAAATCATAAATGAATAAACAACGTGAACGTAAAGATAGTAAGTAAATGACACATGTCATGTAATTTACAATGACAACTCTCCCATCGCATAAAGGAAAGTAACGGGGAAAAATAGAGCATTCTCCACTCTAATAGGTATTTAAAATATAAAGTATAAATCATCACCTGTCAAAAACATGAGACGCGTCAAACGTACATGGTATATAATATACTGACAATGGCAGTAGAAAATATGTAATTACAATGTAAAGCTACAGCCACACTTGCGCGTTATGAATGCGGGTTGCGTTCCACGCGCGACGCGTATCCACACGTGCACCTTAAAAAATATTTTTTGGAGCAACCTGTATAGTGTGTAATAATTAACTACCTACAGCTATGGATCACTGCAGCCGGATTCGATGTTCATGATGTTACACGTCGAGCTGCACATTTCTCTTATCTACCCAATAGATTAAGTATTATGTAACTATCTTACCAATTTGTCATTATGCTGGTTCTCATAGTTTTATCATATTACTATTAGAGGATGCCCGCGACTTCGTCCGCGTGGATGTAGGTTTTTGAATATCCCGTGGGAACTGTTTGGTTTTCCGGGACAAAAAGTCAATAACATGGACGCAGGCTACCTCGGTACCTTTCATACAAATCGGTTGAGCGGATGGGTCTTTAGGAATCTTGTGGGAACTCTTTGATTTTCCGGGATAAAAAGTAGCCTATGTCTGTCCCCGGTATATAAGCTAATTCTGTACCAAATTTTGTCAGAATCGGTTAAACTGTTGGGCCGTGAATAGGTAGCAGACAGACAAACAAGACAAACACACACTTTCGCGTTTATCATATTAGTATGGATAATAAGTAAACGCAGTACCCGGTAAAATCGACTGTGGTTTTTGTGGCATTGAATGTAACTAAAATGCCCTGTATATTCTAAAAGTTTAATAAATACAATATCTACGCGACTAAACAGTCGCGTAGGCATAGCGCCATCAATATCGTGGCGATACGCCACACGGCTGACGCTTTCACTTCGTTGTCGCTTTTGTCGCGCTGGTTTGGACGGTGCTTAATATACTGACAACTGCAGTAGAAAATACGTAATTACATGTAATTGTAATTGCAGATGCAAGAAACGATGACATTTCACATAATCGTTCCGCCATATGCATTGTATTTTTTTTCTATAAAAGGCCTTTGACCTTAGGTGCGTGTACATATACACTTTTATTAGTTTCAACCTGCTTTTGTTACGACTTGTTACAAGATTACAGGGAAATAGTCAAGCAGACTTTTCCTTCTATTGTGAAGTGTTGATTGACATGACCTAGCCTAAGTTCATGACATAATATAAAGAGTTTGAATAATATATTTAATATCATTTATGGAGCATTTTCTATATGTTTTGGCAAATATCTAACAGCATCGTACCGGTATACGGCTCAGCTTTGTTGGTAGGATGGCAATTAGCCACGGCCGAAGTCTCCCACCAGACTAGACCTGAGAAATTTAGAAATTATAAATTCTTAAATTGCTCCTGCCAGGAACTGAAACCAGGATACGATTGTTGTCATTTGCCGAATCCCGATAGTGGAGTCTAACCACTATTGAGTATACAAGTGTAAATTAAAAATTTATAACACCCCCGACGATCCAAAGTATTTGAGTTTTCCAAAACATCATTTTCAAATAAATAATTATGTATTTAGGCAACGTCCATCTTGACAGCTTGACATTTGTCTATTGACATAATATTATGAACCTAACGGTTATCTAACCTTCTTTTCTACAAGAAAACTAGAAAAAAGCTGATAACTCTTAAACGGCTGAACCAATTTTTTTAAATTATAGCTAAGAACACTCTCGATGGAGCCACCTTTTAAACAAAAAAAACTAAATTAAAATCGGTTCATTCGTTTAGGCGCTACGATGCCACAGACAGATACACAGATACACAGATACACAGACACACAGATAAACAGATACACAGACACACAAATACACAGATACACACGTCAAACTTATAACACCCCTCTTTTTGGGTCGGGGGTTAAAAACAGTTAGATGTATTATTGGTTTGAAGTTAGAACATTATCTGCCGCGTGCATCTATTTAGAAAGTAAGCCGAATGCTACAAAGTATTGAAAATTCGAAACCAAATGTCGCCGGAACGTTCGAACGTTATGCTGCTGTACTGGATGTTTGACAACAAGTGTAAATTAAAAATTTATAACACCCCCGACAAGTGAAGGTTACAGTAACTAGAAAAAAGCTGATAACTTTCAAACGGCTGAACCGATTTTCTTGGATGATAGCTAAGAACACTCTCGATCAAGCCACCTTTCAAACAAAAAAACTAAATTAAAATCGGTTTATTCGTTTAGGCGCTACGATGCCACAGACAGATACACAGATACACACGTCAAACTTATAACACCCCTCTTTTCGGGTCGGGGGTTAGTAAAAATAATTACACGAAGATATGTGAAGTATATTTTTATTTCAGTCAGCCCTTGACTGTAATATCACCTGGTGGTAAGTGATGATGCGGTCTAAGATGGAAGCGGGCGAACCTGAAAGGAGTATGACAGTTTTCAACAAACCCATATATTCCTTTGGTTTCTACACGGCATCGTACCGGAACGCTAAATCGCTTGGCGGCATGGCTTTGCCGGTAGGGTGGTAAGTAGCCACGGCTGAAGCCTCCCACCAGACCAGACCAGAGAAATTATGAAATTCTAAGCGCTTACCACTACGTCAGGGAGGCCGTCAGACATCTACTTCTGATAATATTCTAAACCCAAACCCGACCCAAAAAGAAAAGTGTTATAAGTTTGACGTGTGTATCTTTGTATCTGTCTGTGGCATCGTAGCTCCTAAACTAATGAACCGATTTTAATTTAGTTTTTTTTTTGTTTGAAAAGTGGCTTGATCGAGTGTTTTTAGCTATAATCCAAGAAAATCGGTTCAGCCGTTTGAAAGTTATCAGCTCTTTTCTGGTTACTGTAACCCTCACTTGTCGGAGGTGTTATAAATTTTTAATTTATATTTGTTAAGTTATAAGTTTATTTGTTCATAATGTACAAGGTAGGTATGTCTCTTAGGTATGTCGTCAGACATCAACCTATAGAACGTCCACTGCTGGACACAGACCTACGACTGCAAACTCCACGATCTTGTAGGTACCTATATCGCCT